>NC_047127.1:19227908-19317908 GCF_009829125.3 Periophthalmus magnuspinnatus | reverse complement strand
CTTGAGTAGAAGCTTCTGCAGAAAAGGTCATTACATTCAAATTGAATTCAATTACATTTTTGGTCACCTACAAACAAGCCAGATTCCTGGCTCTCACAGACCTGTAACTTCTTCTTTAAGAGGCTCCTCTGTCCTCCACTCGTTACTTGTATTAATGGCACCTTATTATCAGTATAAAAGACACCTGTCTCAAACAGTCAGACTCCAAACTCCACTATGGCTAAGACCAAAGAGCTGTCAAAGGAACCACAAACAAAACTGTAGACCTGCACCAGGCTGGAAAGACTGAATCTGCAATAGGTAAGAAGCTTGGTCAGTGGGAGCAATTATTAGAAAATGGAAGACATACAAGTCCACTGATAATCTCCTTCGATCTGGGGCTCCACACAAGATCTCACCTTGCGGGGTCAAAATGACACAAGAACAGTGAGCAAAAATCCCAGAACCACAGGGGGGACCTAGTGAATGACCTGCAGAGAGCTGGGACCAGAGTAACAAAGGGACCATCAGTAACACACTACACCACCAGGGACTCAAATCCTGCAGTGCCAGACGTGTCCCCATGCTTAAGACAGGACATGTCCAGGCCCGTCTGATGTTTGCTAGAGAGTATTTGGATGATCCAGAAGAGGATTGGGAGAATGTCACATGGTCTGATGAAACCAAAATAGAGCTTTCTGGTAAAAACTCAAATTGTTTTTAGAGGAGAAAAAATACTGAGTTCCAGCCAAAGAACACCATACCTACTGTGAAGCATGGGGGTGGAAACATCATGCTTTGGGGCTGTTTTTCTGCAAAGGGACAAGGACAACTGATTCCTGTAAAGGAAAAAATAAATGGGGCCATATATCGTAAGATATTGAGTGAAAACCTCCTTCCATCAGCGAGGGCATTGAAGATTAAACGTGGCTGAGTCTTTCAGCATGTCAATGCCAATGAAGGAGTAGTTTCATAAGAAGCATTTCAAGGTCCTGGAGTGGCCTCGCCAGTCTCCAGATCTCAACCCCATCGAAAAGTTTGCAGGGAGTTGAAAGTCCATGTTGCCCAATGACAGCCCCAAAACATCACTGCTCTAGAGGAATGGGCCAAACTACCAGTAACAGTGTGTGAAAACGTTGTGAAGACTTCATATCGAGATGAACTTTTGTTATTGACCATATACTTTCCATCATAATTTGTATTATTTAAAAATCTGACAATGTAATTTTCTGGATTTTTTTTTCTTATTTTGTCTCTCATAGTTGAAGTGTACCTAAAATGAAAATTACAGGCCTGTCTTACATTTTTAAGTGGGAGAACTTGAACAATTGGTGGCTGAGTAATTACTTTTTTACCCTACTGTATAAACATTAATAACAGACAAATCAGGCGCCTTCTTTCCCCGAGTTCATTCCTGCTAGTGTGAGCGTTCCTGATTTAGTCCTGGTTTAGTCTTGGTTTAGTCCTGGTTTAGTCCTGGTTTAGTCTTGGTTTAGTCCTGGTTTAGTCCTGGTTTAGTCTTGGTTTAGTCCTGGTTTAGTCCTGGTTTAGTCTTGGTTTAGTCCTGGTTTAGTCCTGGTTTAGTCTTGGTTTAGTCCTGGTTTAGTCCTGGTTTAGTCTTGTGGGATTTTGGACCTTCTCACTCTTTATAAATGATCTTCTCTCTGCCTCTCTTTCCAGCCCTCCTCCTTTTTCTTCCTCTTGCCTCTCTTTCTCCCCGTCCTCCTTTCTTTCCTTTCTATCACTCCCCTCCTTGTCTCTTCCCTCTCTTTCCTACTTTCCCTATCACTCTGTCCTTCTCTCGCCCCTCTTCTTTCCTCTCTCTCCTCATCTCTTCTCCCTCTTTTCCACTCTCTCTCCCCCCTTCTTTCCTCTTTCCCCTCCTCTCTTCTCTCTCTTTTACTCCCTCTCTCCTCTCTGGTCCCTTTCTCCTCCCTCTCTCCCCTCTTCTTTCCTTTCTCCCCTCCTCTCTCATTTACTCCCTCTTTCCTCTCTGGTCCCTTTCTCCTCCCTCTCTCCACTCTTCTTTCCTCTCTCCCCTCCTCTCTTCTCTCTCTTTTACTCCCTCTCTCCCCTCTTCTTTCCTCTCTCTCCTCCTCTCTCATTTACTCCCTCTCTCCTCTCTGGTCCTTTTCTCCTCCCTCTCTCCACTCTTCTTTCCTCTCTCCCCTCCTCTCTCCTCTCTCTTTTACACTCTCTCCCTCTCTCCTCCCTCTCTTTATCCCCTTTTTCCTCATCTGCACTTCTCTGTTAAAATCTGTAGAATATTTGATCATGTTTTTTTGGGTCAGGCGCGGCGGCCATGACACTTCCATAAATCACCTCTGAACATGTTCCCTCCGGAAGTATACAAGTACCACAGATACTGTATACAAGTACAACAGATACCGCATGCAAGTACTACAAATACTGCATATGTATGTATACACCCCCCCCCCCCCCCACACACACACATATATATGCAGCATCTCTCCTCCTCTCCTCCTCTATCCTCCCTGTCTCTTTCTCCTTCCCTCTCCTCCTCTCCTCCTCTCTTCCTCTCCCTGTCTCTTTCTCCTCCTCTCTTTCTTGACTTGTATTGATCTTGTATCTGCAGAATTAGCGTTTCATTCTGGCCCTTCATTTAAACAGGAGAATAACGACTGTCCCAGAGGAGAGAGTGGAGAGAGAGAGAGGTGAGAGAGGAGAGATGGAGGAGAGAGAGGAGAGAGGGAGAGGAGAGAAGGAGGAGAGAGAGGAAGAGGAGAGAGGGAGGAGAGAGGAGATAGGTTTGACTGTCCCAGAGGAGAGAGAGGAGATGGGGAGGAGAAAGAGAGTAGAGTGGGGAGGAGAGAGGAAAGAGGGAGGAGATAGACAAAGAGAGGAAAGAAAGAGAGAGGGAGAAGGAGGGGCAACAACAGCTAACAACTCTATCATGACAAGATCAATAATGACAAGTAGAGAAATGAGAGAGAGAGGAGAAAGAAGAGAAGGGGGGGTGTTCTGATTTGGTCTTGGTTTAGTCCTGGTCTGGTCCTGGTCTAGTTCTGGTCTGGTCCTGGTCTAGTTCTGGTCTGGTCCTGGTCTAGTCCTGGTCTAGTCCATGGAGCCTTTTTAGTATTTTCTCTGATGAGCTGAGTCTTCTTGACCCTCAGAGGCTGATAACACACGACACAAGACACAGGAGTTTAGATTTCAAATACTACTACGGGTATCACTACCACTACTACTACTACCACTACTACTACTACTACTACTACCACTACTACTACTACCGCTACTACTACTACTGGTGCTACTACTACTACTACTACTACTACTACTACTACTACTACTTTAAATTTAATGTGGCAGCCCAACAGTGAGAGTCCAGAGCCTCTGTCCCGACCACAGCTCTCACTGCGTTTACATCCAGAGAGCTCCCATTGCACTAGACAACCCACTTCAAAACCAGTGAGATTGTGGTCCCAGTCTACAGGAGGTAAAAGGTCAAAGAACAGGCGCTAACAAGAGAATATGAGATTTTCAAGTTACATGCAGCGGGTATCAGAGTGTGAGGTTACATGCAGCGGGTATCAGAGTGTGAGGTTACATGCAGCGGGTATCAGAGTGTGAGGTTACATGCAGCGGGTATCAGAGTGTGAGGTTACATGCAGCGGGTATCAGAGTGTGAGGTTACATGCAGCGGGTATCAGAGTGTGAGGTTACATGCAGCGGGTATCAGAGTGTGAGGTTACATGCAGCGAGTATTCGAGTATGTTTTGGATCCTCCAGCTGTGTCCTTGGCATCTTTGGAATATGATTCATAACACTTTAGTCCGTTAATCCCAAGTTTACAGCATGTAACATACTCAGTTCAAATTGAACTAGGTCAGTTATCCGGTTTTCTAGTGTGCATATAAACAAGTGAATGAAATGAGAATGAAACAAAACACAACTCCAGATGTTTTTAGAGGAGGAAAAAACATCATAAAAGCACTACTGCCTCGCCCTGATCTCATTCTGAATGTGGAGTCTTGATCAATGTCCCCCGAGTGTATTTTTAAAAGCTGTTGTTTTAGTCTCACAGTTTTGACCTTGTGCATAATTCTGTCTGCAGCCGTGAGAGTTCAGGCATCACAAACTTTCAGGTAAACATTAATAGTTTAAATACCCGAGTAATGACCGAATGTCACAGAGGAGGTCAGATGTAGGAGGTTGGATGTTGTTTAAACCTACTCTGCAGAATCGACTGCTTAACCATGTTATAGCTGTGTCCTTCCCATTGAGCCTCTGAAGGTGTATTTGGAGTGATTCATGTTCGACTAATCTTTGGTCTCTTTTTTTAAAGACATTTTTTCGATCTACCCTGTTTAACCTCCACTGGTACACGCCCACTGTGATGTAGACACCCACTGTGACATGCCCACTGTGACACGCCCACTGTGATGTACGGACTTCCTTTTCCAGTTTTATTTTCTTAATTGGTTATACTTGTAGGATTCGGCAGTGTTGCATAGTCATTTTGGTACAAATGAAAAAAAAAGTGCTACTCTAGTGTGATGTACAGCTATCCATAGGGGGCGCTGACAGCATGCAGCGCTTTGTTGTAATGACGTTTACAGCGACATCAGCTCTCATTGGAATCTGCAGTTTTCCAACGCAGAAGGCAGTGGATTTGTTCCTTTTATAAGTCGTTTTAGATGAATATTGTGATTGGTTCAGTCCTAGTTTAGTTTAGTTATATTCTATATTAATTAATAATATATCAAACCATTGCACCAAAAAACCCGTTTTCCCCTACTCCCCCCATACATGCCCACCGCTCTACACTTAGATGAATACTGTGATTTCAAATGTCTATGCCGGCGTTGCCCCTGACGGCCCCACTCAAAATCCTCCTTTTTGATTCAAGTGAGGAGAGGTGCTTTTGAATAATCCGTGAAACCCAAACCATTTATTTCTGTTTTCCTACGTCTTAATTATTTGGCGCCCCGTCCTTCACCCGACTCTCAAACTTAATTAGAGTGAATCAAAAAGATACAGAACACAGCACTAAACAGGCTTAACCTACACACACTCTATCAGCGTTTGGGAGACATCCAGTTCACTCTAATATTACTGTTTTTAACTGAATCTTCTGAATTATTTGCTTTTTCACTATAAATCAACACTATGTAACATTTATACTTTAAACTTCATAAACGTGACCCAGATATGACCTAAACATGTTGAAATCTAACCGAACTTTTACTGAGAACTGTTGTAAAGCTGATTTATTCTTAATCACAAAAACATTGGACATGATGGACAAGTTGGCTCCATCGACTCTGGCTCCAATTCACTTTCTACTGAAAAACTGTGTCCCCTCTCTTTGTAACTGCCACTGTTAGTCCTTATTTTGGTCTTAAAATGTTCAGATTAACCCACTATAATAGACGACACACTCACTTAGTCCACTTCTTTATAAAGTGTGCGGTTTAAACCTAAAATGCCTCTCTCTGATCTGATTGGTCACTACCTAAACCCCAGCATCTGCAGCCATCAGGACTCAGTGCTAGTGCAGCCTGTGCAGCTCAGTGAGTGAATTGAGGTTGTTTCACATGAGGCCTGTTCACACACTGACAGTGAGACACACATGTACTGTATGTGTCTCTGCAGGTGAACGCTCTGGACACAGAGGTTTAGATGTGACTATAGAACCTTTTTAAAGCAGTAAGAGGCAGGGCACAGACCAGTTCCTTTAAAGCTGCACTATGTATCTAGATGCCTGGCCGCTGACCCTCTGGTGATGACCGGACCTTAGATCCCCTCCTGTGCCCTAATCCTATTCAGTGGACCAGGAACTTCCCTTCCCTCACCTGGCTGGATTACCCAATACCTGGCTAGGATGACCTCTACCCTACCATGTTTAAGCCTCCCTCTGACCCTTAGTTGAGTGGCTCTGGCTCTTGGTTGAGTGGCTCTGGCTCTTAGTTGAGTGGCTCTGTCCGTCCATGGGAGTGGATCTCTCTTTCACTGTGGTTGCTGTGAAGGAGGGTCTAAGGACAGGGGACGCTCTGGGGCAGTTCTCCATTTGATTGTCTGTTTCTGTTTCATTGTTGATTTCCTAACTTTCTTTTGGTCAAATCAGTTTTCATGTTCAGCCCAGAGAGGCGACTGCTGTTACTGCTACTGCTGAATGTACCTTTTTTTATACAGCGCACAACACCACCTCCTTATCTCTTGATATTATTGCATTACCTGGAATGTTCCACAGTAGGCCCCAAGCTCAAATGTGCAAGGAGGGAAAGGGGGGGGGGGGGGTATTGAAATACATTATGATATGAGATTTTTTCATTATGGACACATAAAACTTGGCAGGTACATAGTGCATATCGAGATACACAAAAAAGTATGCTATGACCCCGCCCTAAACCACAAATTGACCATCTTGGGTCAATCTTGAGAAGTCCAAAATCTACACCTCCTGCTTTAACAAACTTGTCCTAGATTTTGGATCCAACGGACTCCAAACTGAAGCAGCATCATGAGGACATATCTGGGGTCAAAAGCTGTTAAACAAATGTACATAATTTTCAGGGTGTGGTCATGATGACCTCTTAACAAAGTGGCCATTTTGAAAGCTTAATTCTTGCAAAAAATGTTGAATATGGATGAATATGTATCTTGATGACCTAGACACAATGATGTGTGGATTAAAATTATATCTTTCAAAATAGCTCTCCAGCACCCCTGCAAAGTTAAAATGGGCTGGAAACATTTATTTCCAATGTGACACCAGAAATATTGAATCACATGTCAGGGTTGAGAGGCAGCCATCCCACTGAAGCCCTTCTGCGGTCGCTATGGTTGCAAGGGCCCTTTATCACTGCTTACAGTTTTAATTTATCTTGTATTTGTTCAGTTACAGTAGTGTTTATTGCTCAAAAATACCTTATAAAACATATTCTAAAATGTTTTCTTACTGTAAGTGGGATCGTCTCTCCACAGATCTGACGTGTAACTTGGCTTGGCGCATCTACTGCTTATCTCCATAGAGTGAGATATGTTTTATGCCACACTGTGGAACATTCAAACAACATCTCCATGGAGACAAGCAGCTAATGACCACACAGAGACCAGGGCCAGGTCTATAACTGGACTCGGACTTGGATTAGACAGTGAACCTCATTAGACCAGGTCTCTTTGGTTTTCCCACGCGTCTTTAGCACTAACAAGACTATCTCATTTAGCGCCCTGCTCCCAATTATACCTGCAAAAAGACAAGAGTGGAGAGAGGGAGAGAGGATAGAGCAGGAGAGGAGAGAGAAGGAGAGGAGAGAGGGAAGGACAAGAGAGATGGAGAGAGAGAAAGAGGATAGAGCAGAAGAGGAGTGAGAAGGAGAGGAGAGAGGGATAGAAGATGAAAGAAAGGAGAAAGGAAAAGAGAGAGGAGAGGAGAGAGGAGGAGAGATGGAAGAAGGCAAGAGGTAGATACAGGGAGCACAGTGAAAGAGGGATGGGGGAGAGAGAGAGGGAGTCATTTGTTCCCAGACTTGTAGAAAGGGTTGTCATCTTAACACATGTACAATGAGGAGTTAATCTCTCTCACCTCTCCTCTGAATTAGACCTACACATACAGTGGAATCCAGAAGGTTACATACACTAAATGAAAGATTCACTGTCTGACATGAAATCAGACTAAACTTTTTTCTGTTTTAGGTCAATTAGGATTAACACAATTATTTCTGTTTGCTAAATGCCAGAATATTGAGAGAAGGATTTTTTTGGACAAGTTTCATGACTTACTTCAGAAGTTTTTGTTCCATTGCCTTTAAACTGTGACTTGGGTCAAATGTTTTGGATTTCCTTCCACGAGCTTCTCACAATAGTTGGTAGGAGTTTTGTCCCATTCCTCCTGACAGAACTGGTGTAACTGAGCCAAGTTTGTGGCCGTCTTGCTCGCACAGGCCTTTTCAGGTCTGTTCATACATTTACAGTAGGATTGAGATCAGGGCTTTGTGATGGCCACTCCAAAACAATGACTTTGTTATCCTTAAGCCTCTTTGTCACCAGTTTGGCCGTATGCTTCAGCGTAATTGACCATTTGCAGACCCATTTGTGCCCAAGCTTTAAATTCCAAGCTGATGTCTTGAGATGTTGCTTCAGTATTTCCACATAATGTTCTTTTCTCATGATGCCTCCATTTTGTGAAGTGCACCAGTCCCTCCTGTAACAAAACAACCTCACAACATGATGCTGCCACCCCCGTATTTCACAGTTTTTCATGTTGTCATTTTTGGTGACATGTTCTGTGTCTGACCAAACTAAAACTGAACTGTGCATTTGCAAACTGTAATCTGTGTTTTTTCTGTTTCTTTTGGAGTAATGTCTTCTTCCTGCAGAGTGTCCTTTCAGTCCATGTCGGTACAGTCCTGTGGATAATGACGCACTCTTACCAGCTTCAGTAGCATCTTCACATGGTCTTTTGCTCCTGTTCTTGGGTTGATCTGCACATTTCAGACCAAAGCACGTTCATCTCTGGGACACAGAACCCGTCTCCTTCCTGAGCGGTGTGATGGCTGGACATTCTCATGGTCCTTTATACTTGTGTATAATGCAAGGCAAGTTTATTTGTATAGTACAATTCATACACAAAGTAATTAAAAATGCTTTACAGAATAAGAAAGACATTAACATCACTATAAATAAATAAATAAATAAATAAATAAATAAATAAATAAATACATAAATAAATAAATAAATAAATAAATAAATAATCGGGGCGGGTGCAGAGAGATCCGAGCGGCAGTCGAAGGCGGGGACCTCGACGACCGGATCTCCGGACATGGAGACTAGCTCTGGGGACATGGAATGTCACCTCGCTGGGGGGGAAGGAGCCTGAGCTTATGAGGGAGGTTGAGCGTTACCGGCTAGATATAGTCTGCCTCACCTCCACGCACAGCTTGGGCTCTGGAACCCAACTTCTTGAGAATTGGACTTCTGTGCTAGTCACAGTTTGTCCATAACAAACACCATGTTCGAGCACAAGGGTGTCCATCGGTGCACGTGGCACCAGGACAGTCTAGGTCGGAGGTCAATGATCGACTTTGTTGTCGTGTCATCTGACCTCCAACCGCGTGACACTCGGGTGAAGAGAGGGGCTGAGCTGTCAACTGATCACCACCTGGTGGTGAGTTGGATCCGCTGGTGGAGGAGGAAGCCGGACAGACCTGGCAGGCCCAAGCGCATTGTGAAGGTCTGCTGGGAACATCTGGCGGAGCTCTCTGTCAGGGGGGTCTTTAACTCCCACCTCCGGGAGAGCTTCTCCCTGATCCTGGGGGAGGTTGGAGACATGGACTCCGAGTGGGCCACGTTCTCCACCTCTATTGTTGATGCGGCTGCTCGTAGCTGTGGTCGTAAGGTCTGTGGTGCGGTGGCAATCCCCGAACCCGGTGGTGGACACCGGAAGTAAGGGATGCTGTCAAGCTGAAGAAGGAGTCCTATCGAGCCTTGTTGGCTCGTGGGACTCCTGAGGCAGCTGATGAGTACCGGCGGGCCAAGCGTGCCACGGCTCGGGCAGTCACAGAGGCAAAAGCTCAGGGTTGGGAGGAGTTCGGGGAGGCCATGGAGGAGGACTATCGGACGGCCTCAAAGAGATTCTGGCAAACCGTCTGACGCCTCAGGAGGGGGAAGCAGTGCTTCACCAACACTGTTTACAGTGCGGGTGGAGAGCTGCTGACCTCGACTGGGGATGTTGTCGGGTGGTGGAAGGAATACTTTGAGGATCTCCTCAATCCCACTGTCACGTCTTCCGAGTAGGAAGCAGAAACTGGGGACCCAGAGGTGGACTCGTCCATCACCCTGGCTGAAGTCACTGAGATGGTTAGCAAGCTCCTCGGTGGCAAGGCTCCGGGGTGGACGAGATCCGTCCTGAGTACCTCAAGTCTCTGGATGTTGTGGGGCTGTCTTGGCTGACATGTCTCTGCAACATCGCGTGGCAGTCGGGGACAGTACCTGTGGAATGGCAGACCGGGGTGGTGGTCCCTCTGTATAAGAAGGGGGACCGGAGGGTGTGTTCCAATTACAGGGGAATCACACTCCTCAGCCTTCCCGGTAAGGTCTATTCCACGGTACTGGAAAGGAGAATCCAACTGATAGTCGAACCTCTGATTCAGGAGGAGCAGTGTGGTTTTCATCCTGGTCGTGGAACACTGGACCAGCTTTATACTCTCCATCGGGTCCTCGAGGGCTCATGGGAGTATGCCCAACCAGTCCACATGTGTTTTGTGGATCTGGAGAAGGCATTCGAACGTGTCCCTCGTGGTGTCCTTTGGGGGGTGCTCTGGGAGTATGGGGTCCAGGGCTCTTTGCTAAGGGCTGTCCGGTCCCTGTATGACCGGAGCAGGAGCTGTGTTCGCATTGCCAGCAGTAAGTCAGACCTGTTCCCGGTGCATGTTAGACTCCGCCAGGGCTGCCCTTTGTCACCGGTTCTGTTCATTATATTTATGGACAGAATTTCTAGGCGCAGCCAGGGGCCGGAGGGGGTCTGGTTCGGGAACCACAGGATCTCATCTCTGCTGTTTGCAGATGATGTTGTCCTGATGGCTTCTTCAAGCCAGGACCTGCAACAGGCACTGGGGCGGTTTGAAGCCGAGTGTGAAGCAGCTGGGATGAGAATCAGCTCCTCCAAATCCGAGGCCATGGTTCTTGACCGGAAAAAGGTGGTTTGCTCTCTCCGGGTGGGTGGTGAGTCTCTGCCCCAAGTGGAGGAGTTCAAGTATCTCGGGGTCTTGTTCATGAGTGAGGGAAGGATGGAGTGGGAGATTGACAGGCGGATCGGTGCAGCGTCTGCAGTGATGCAGTCGCTGTATCGGTCCGTTGTGGTGAAGAAGGAGCTGAGCCCAAAGGCGAAGCTCTCGATTTACCGGTCAATCTACGTTCCTACCCTCACCTATGGTCATGAGCTCTGGGTAATGACCGAAAGGACAAGGTCGCGGATACAAGCGGCCAAAATGGGTTTCCCCTTAGGGACAGGGTGAGGAGCTCGGTCACACGAGAGGAGCTCGGAGTAGAGCCGCTGCTCCTACACGTTGAGAGGAGCCAGCTGAGGTGGCTCGGGCATCTGCTCAGGATGCCTCCTGGACGCCTCCCTAGGGAGGTGTTCTGGGCATGTCCCACCGGGAGGAGGCCCCGGGGAAGACCCAGGACACGCTGGAGGGACTCTGTCTCTCGGCTGGCCTGGGAACGCCTTGGGGTCCCAGCGGAGGAGCTGGAGGACATGTCTGGGGTGAGGGAAGTCTGGGAGTCCCTGCTTAGACTGCTGCCCCCGCGACCCGGCCCCGGATAAGAGGAAGAAAATGGATGGATGGATGGATGGATAAATAATCAAAACATAAATAATCATCATAAAATGAACATTAAAACAGAAGAAGCAGAATAAAACCCTTTCAGTCATATACACAGCTAAACAGAACTGTTTTGAGCCTGGATTTAAACATTTTCAAAGTAGAGGCCTGTCACACATCTTAAGGAAGACTGTTCCAGGTTTAACTGCATAAAACTGAAACGCTGATTCCTCAGCGTTTCAAGTCTGAGTCCATTATTACCCCTTGATTTCTAGCCTGATTTGAAGGTTTTAGAGACAGAGACTAGAAGTGACTGCTGACACTTTGTCTATGTTTCTGTGGACCAAAGACTTAGACTTCAGTCTTGTCTGAATTTAGTTGGAGAAAGTTGTTTTTCCTCCACACACTAATCTGTTGATGCAGTTGATGCACTGGTCCATATTCACCTGCTGCAGTGAGACATAGATCTCAGTGTCATCTGCAGAGTTGTGATAGGACACATTATTGCTGCACATTAACTGGCCTAATGGCAGCATGTAGAGATTGAACAACAGGGTCCCAGGATTGACCCTTGAGCTCAGGGACAGTTTATCTGAGACACATTTTCCAATTTCAACAAAGTCAAAGCAAGAACATCTTCATGGAGACAAGCAGAGTGCAGCTTGGAATAAAAAAAATATATATATACAAAATTGTGTTATTTTAGGATTCCATTATTTTCCCAATCTCTTTAACCTTTAGGAGCCTGTTACTGTGATTAGATTTGCAATCTACATTTCAATAGGAGTTTTTAAACACATCCAGAAGAACTGACATTTGACAAGAGCCAGGGCCTTTCTGTGTGGCGTGTGCATGCTGTGTCTGTGTGGAGTTTGCATGTTCTATCTGTGTCTATGCGGAGTTTGTCCTGTCCATGTCCTCTCTGTGTCTATGTGGAGTTTGCATGTTCTATCTGTGTCTGTGTGGAGTTTGCATGTTCTTCCTTTGTCTGTTCAGAGGACAATACCAGGACAATAAAGTGTACCTTAAGCTTAAACCTCACATTAACAATGCAATCTGAACTGACAAACTAATGCAAGAATCACATTTAAGAACATGCTTATACTGATCTGGACTACAGGGTTACACAGGGAGGGCATCTGACACACAGGGAGGGCATCTGACACACAAAGAGGGCATCTGACACACAGGGAGGGCATCTGACACACAGGGAGGGCATCTGGCAGCACGGTGGCTGAGTGGCTCATACCTCACAGCAAGAAGGTTTGGTTGGATCCCCGGGTCGCCCAGGCCTTTCTGTGTGGAGTTTTTCATGTTTCTCCTCGTGTCTGGATGGGTTTCCTCCGGGTACTCCGGTTTCCCCCATCAACCAAAACATGAACGCCCTTCGAGACAACTGTTGTTGTGATTTTGGGCATTACAAAAATAAAATGAATTGAATTGAAAATGAATCTGACACACAGGGGCATTTCAGGACATGTATGTACAGATCTAAACTACAGGGTTAGATGGTTTATGAAGAATAAGACAGGAGATTTTTTTGTTTGTGGAGACTTACGAGATTTTGAACAGTGTATGACAAATCACTCTGCCCTACTTCCTATACACATCAGTTTTACACATATTGATACTTTGCGGTGACATCACGCTGAGGGTGTTTTACATGTATACCTATGGCGGAATGTTCAGCAGTGTCATGATGTGTGTATTTCTGTTCCTTTTTTTGTCTCCCTGTGTGCTCTTCCCCCTCCCTCACCTGTCTGTACCTGGACCTGGGCGGAGCTCTCGGCTCCTCCCGCGCGCACCTGCTGTCCATCTGGCTAATCACCACACCCTCCGTGGATAAGAGGAGCTGGGAGAAGACACTCAGTGCGAGATCGTTGTCGTCCCTTCATGCCTGTCGTTCCCTGTGTTCCTGTCGTGCCTGCGTTGCTTCACCCTGTTCCGTACTGGATTATCTGCGTTTGGTTCCGGATCTTATGTGTGCCTTAGCCCTGCTTCGACCCTACTTTGACCCTGCTCCGACTCTGCTTCTACCCTGCTTCTCAGCCCTGGTACTGTCTTGGTTTTTCCCTGCACTCCACGTTCCTGGATCCTGGCCTGCACCTGGCTTCCCGCTCACCATCAGATCAACCCTCAGTTTTGTATTTTGTCTCCATCTGTACAATAAACACTGTAAATCTGCCCCGAGTCTGCACTCTTTGGTCCGCTACATCCACCGTTACGACAAGCAGTTACCATGGAGACACAAGGCACACATTAGACTGTCTTAAAACTCAAGAAGAAGAAGAAGAAGCATATTTTCAGGTTTAGGAGTTTGATTTTCAACAAATAGGTGAAAGTGACCAATTGAAAAACTGTTGGCTAATGCCAGTGCTACCTAGCTTATGACTGTGATGTTATTTAAGAGGAACTTGTTTAACAGCACACATCAGCTCACCTGTTGTAGTTCAGTCAGTTCTTTATTGTCAAACTGTGTAAAAACAAAGCTCAGATAAAGTCTAACAAGCCTCAAACAGAGCGGGGCCTACAGTTAGCATAACACCCCCAGAGAATTTGGATGACATCATTTGCAAAGTATCAATATCTAGACAAGACAATCTCCTTTATTTTCTTTTTTTAACCTGTACCTGTACCTCTCCTCAAGTGTGGAGGGCCTGATCATCCTCTCCATACCCATTGCCTGTGGCTGGACATACCTTCTCCCTGAACACGACACTAGTCCTCCTCCCTGAAGGCGACATCAGTCCTTCTCCCTGAACACGACACTAGTCCTCCTCCCTCAAGACGACATCAGTCCTCCTCCCTCAAGATGACATCAGTCCTTCTCCCTGAACACGACACTAGTCCTCCTCCCTCAAGACGACATCAGTCCTTCTCCCTGAACACAACACTAGTCCTCCTCCCTGAAGACGACATCAGTCCTTCTCCCTGAACACGACACTAGTCAACAACAACAAACTTTATTTATAAAGTGCTTTTCATACAAAAAATGTAACACAAAGTGCTTTACAGTGCATTAAAAACAGTCCTAGCCACCAAACCCACCCAACCACCCCACAGCCAAACAACCCAACCCCAACACATCAATAAACACAACCAAACAACCCCCCACCCCAACGCACACTCCCACCCCCCACCCCAACACATGTAAAAATATCTTTGGTTTCATTAAAATATGTTTAAGTGCAATAGGCTGGATAAAGATGAACCAGATGAGAGAGCGCCACCAGAGGAACCATCTGCACCAGGAACAGGGTCACCTGCAGCCACAGGACACCAGCCCATCTAAAATTATTAAAAGTAATAAAATAAGTCAAAGTAGTCCTCCTCCCTGAACACAACAATAGTCCTCCTTCTCCCTAAACACGACACCAGTTCTCCTTCTCTCCGAGCACATCACCAGTCGTCCTTCTCCCTGAAGAGAACACGAGTCCTTCTCCCTGTTCTACCACATCGTTAGGGGAGACCACATGCTGTACCTTCTTCATCTGCACTCGTCTACAGGTGAACTCGTACTTTAGTTTTCAGAGTTGGCTTTCCAGAAGTATGGAGAAACTCCGGTCAGAGCTGGGAGGAAGCGCAACAGGGCAGCTGCACAGGTACCGTGTCTCCGCTATTTTTTACAATAACTAACACCATCCGTCTTCTAAAACTACCGTTATAGGAGCCACTACTATTATCACGGACGCTGAGTAAAGACCGCGGGTTCTGACGCGAACAAGGGGATTTGGCCAGGTGTGCTCGGGTTGGGCACAATATTTGATGGCGAGCTAGGAGCCCTACCAAGAACTGGAACATCACATTCAACTCTACAGCCCTCTGCGGTCTGGTAGGAGGCAGTTGCAGCCTGTCCCTCCCATAGACTCAAACATTCGCATTCACAACCTTAACATATGGACTAAAAGGGAAATTTTATGGACAATTAAGCCCATATCAGTGGCAACCTCATTTTTGTTCTGTTATTGTATGCCTCCATTTTTGGGAGATGACATCGAGTGCTGCATTGTTTGTTGTATTGTGTAAACTAAACTGTGAAAGTGCACTTACTTTGCCTTACTCTAAGGGTAAAATATTGAGACTGATACTGAAATCCTGCAGATTTTGTAAATATTGTGTGTTTGTGTGTTTTATGTTTTACTTGCAATACATGGTACCAACCACCAAAAGTACATCTGTTTCAGTCTGGTTTATTACACTGCTCTCCCAACTCCCAGTGAGCCGATACTTAATTCTTCTGATTTAGCCCAACTCAATATCCAAGTCCAAAATATCAATTCACCCCCTTTCTGAGCCACATGTGCTACATGCGTGCTACAGAAAATGTGGCGAGCTAGCCAGGAGGTGGTATAGCAGTTAATAATACCTGTTTTGTTTTGCAGTCTCACCAACCCTTTTCAACATGGACATTTTTGAGTCCCTCGGTATTAACATACAAAACGTGGTTATTGTGAGTGCCAGTTCTAAATGTGAAGTTGATGAAGTAGAAGATTTTCTGCTCCAATACAGTGCTATAGCGCGTTCAGTTATGATAAACTCTCCTGAGTCTGAACTTCATGAAATGTTGATTGTTGAGTTTAAAACATATGCAGCTTTCAATTTCTTAAATCCATTACTGCCGTACAAATTTAAACCTGCACATAATGAATACTGTGTTAAAAACCTGTCAAAACTTCATGCTGCCAGTGTAGGTTCCACAAAGACTAAGACTTACCTTGCTGACTTAAAACAAATGGCTAAGATATCTGGTCAAGATTTTGCGGAAGTATTACAGGAGCTGATGACTCAAATAAATGAAGCTGTAACTGAACTGTGCCCTGTTTCATCAGAAGGCACCAAGGAAAACCCCGTCACTGCACCTGCACATCACAAAATGGCTGCCGCTCCAGATACACAACCCAAAATGGAGGCCGATCCAGTTTTATCAACACATAACAAGCCTGCTGCTTCTTCCCCCCCTGCCATCCACAGGACCTGCTGCTGGAATGAGAGAAGGATATCCAAATAACATATCTGCTGACTTCAATCCACCAGAAGTGCAGACATATGTAGTTGAACATATTGTGAAAAGTGACGACATTTCCATGCGCTCACACAGGTTACGCACATTCTCCGGAAGAGTCCCCCGCCCACAGCATGAGGTGGACTATGACACATGGCATTCAGGGGTGGACCTCATTCTGAAAGACTCTGCCATTTCGGACACCCAGCAATCCAGGTACATTCTCGACAGTCTTCTGCCACCTGCTGCAGATGTAGTGAAACATCTCAGCACAGACTTGCCGGCAGAAACCTACATTCAACATCTTGACTCGGCGTATGGGACAGTACAAGATGGAGAAGAACTCTATGTTAAATTTATGAGCACTCTACAAGACTCTGGGGGAAAACCATCTGCATATCTACACCGACTGCAAGTAGCCCCGAGTCTAGCCGTCAAGCGGGGAGGAGTGAAGCAGAGTGAGTTCAACAGGCACCTGCTCAGTCAGTTTTGCAGGGGATGCTGGGATGACAGCCTCATCTCTGAGCTCCAGCTGAAGCAGAGGAAGACAAATCCACCTCCATTTTTGGAACTGTTAATACTGTTGAGAACTGAAGAAGACCGTGAAGCAAACAAGGCTCAACGGATGAAGCAACATCTGGGAACATCTAAGCAAAGAGTTGCTGCTCAAGCTCAGTTCGCAGTGGAAGAAGATGAAGTGTGTGCTGTCATTTTCTCCCTCTCAAAACAAGTTGCGGAACTGCAACGGCAGCTGGCTGCTCTCACTGCCTCCCAGTCCGGTTCTCAGTTTGCTCAGTCTCATCCAGTCCCAAAGCCACATCCACAACAGAAGATATCATTATCATGTTTGTGTCTGAAGCCTGGGTTCTGTTTTCGCTGCAGAGAAGATGGACATATCAAGCTACAGTGTGTGAACCGTCCTAACCCGGCACTCGTTAGCTCCAAACGCAAACAATACAATGACAAGAAGCAACAGTGGCAGCAGCAAAATCAACCTCCACGCAAGCATTTAAACTAGAATCAGTTCCTGTCGTGGGACACACAGGAACTGCGCAGGGCCCACACTGTCCCGCCAAGAAAAAGCAAGCTCATTGTGCAGAATTACAACAGCTCAGTCCAGGGCCAACAGCAAGGCTGCCTAAGGGACTGATTGGATCAAGATGCACAGCAGAGATCAATATTTCTGGTCACGTTCATCAGTGCCTGCTCGACACCGGATCACAGGTGACCACGATACCAGTTTCATTTTACAACCGCCATCTGCATGAACAGCCCATTTATCCACTACATGATCTACTTCAGGTCGAAGGCGCTGCTGGTCATAACGTTCCATATCTTGGTTACGTCAACATAACAGTACAGTTCCCCAGAGACTTCATTGGCAAACAACGTGGCATCTCCACACTCGCTCTAGTTGTTCCAGACCCATGTCCCGATGTTTCATCTATGCTACTTATCGGCATGAACACCTTAGAGCCGTTGTATGCACAATATATTGGCGAACACTCTTCATTTCAACCTAGCACTCATGGGTACAGAGCTGTTTTGAAGACCCTACAGCTGTCACACCAGCAGAAGGATCAAGGCAACATTGGAGTTGTGAGATTACTCAGCAAGTCTCCAGTGTGTGTACCGGCCGGCCGCACTGTTGTCATCGAGGGCTCAGCTAAAGTCTCCTCTCCACCTTCAAGCCAGAGTGTCCTCCTACAACATCCTGCCTCCACCCTGCCTGGTGGTCTGTGTGTCAGCAGTTGCCTCATTTCTCTTCAAGCTTTTCCCTCTCACAAGCTTCCTGTAGTCATCACAAATGAATCGGAGCAAGACACATTCATTCCACCCTACAGTGTTGTTGCTGATCTTGAGACCTACCATTGCATCCTCAATGAACATCGTGTCACTCATCCTCCAGCTGGGAGAGCATCGTCCAGCTTGAACATCGACTTCGGTGACTCTCCGTTGCCAACAGAGTGGAAGGAGAGAGTCAAAGAGAAGCTCAACGCGGTTTCTCACAACACGATCTGGATTTTGGATGCACAACAGCCACATGCGCTACATGCATGCTACAGATGCAAATATTTAAAAACAACCTTTTCAATACAATCTCATAATAATAATAAGTCTTAAAAAGTGAAAATCAGAACTAGTTCATTTGAAACAGTTTAAAGTATGCATTCAGAACATCCTGATTATTCACCATGATGAGTCTGTAAGCACTTTTCACAACTCTCACAGACCAGAGCAGAGTTTTGTAATGCTAACAACAACTAACATGCTAACATGCATTTTCTAATTCTCTGTCATGATCCGCACCGTCCGCTCCATGTTTCACCTCCTGTCCTGCTCCTTCCCTCCCTCACCTGCCGGAGTGGGGCTGAGCTCCTGGCTCCTACTGCTCATCAGCTCATCAGCACAATTACCTCCACCTGCTGTGGAGCATAAGAGGAGCTGGGGCCAGACACTCGGCGCGAGATCGTCTGTGTGTCCTCACACTGTCTGTGCTGTCGTTGTCTGCGTTTCTACCTTCTGTTTGTGCCAGACCCTACGTGTGTCTTCGCCTCCTGTCCTGTCTTGGTCTCTGGCTTGTTTCCCGTCTCCTGCCCTGGCTCCCGCTTGCTGGATTACACCTGCTCGGTCCTTCCTGTTCCTGCGCCTTGTCCTGTCGTGCTCCAGCCCTGGATGTCTCCTGCCCGCTCTGCCCTACGCCCGTCTGGTCTGCCCCCCGCTACCTACGTCCTGTGTGAGATACATGAACTATCTGAACTGTCTTGTGCACTAATTGTAAATAAACACCCTAAATCTGCCCCGAGTCTGCACTCTTTGGTCCGCTACACCCACCGTTACGACATTCTCGGACAATGACACGTTTTATAATTATATGCAGACAGTTTAGAGTGGACTTATTTAGACCTCCAAGAGCTGCTTCTACATTCTTTTATGGTGAAACGGTGAAATAAAACAGTTTGATGCTGTTTTTATCACAGAGAAAGACTGTACGACTGTCACGAGGAGGGCAGGTTTACAGCGGCCATTTTTATTTACGCCTCAGTTACAGCTCAAGATGAGAACATGAGCATCTTTAATATTTGATGAGGAGAGGGTTTTATATGAGACTGGACAGAAGGATTTACAGATCATACAGGGTTAAACCAACACAAGCACAGAGCAGGGAGGGCATCGGGTTTAAAGGAGTTAATGAGAAAGAGGCCACATCAGTTTGAACATAAGTATGGTAAACAAAAAAACAAAACAGGACTAAACCAGGACTAAACCAGGGCCAAATCAGGAATAAAGAATGAGTAGATCAGGAATAAACTAAGACTAAACCAGGAATAAATGAGGACTAAACCAGGACTAAACAGGAATAAATAAGGACTAAACCAGGACTAAACCAGGAATAAATGAGGACTGAACCAGGACTAAACCAGGACTAAACCAGGACTAAACCAGGACCAAACCAGGAATAAATGAGGACTGAACCAGGACTAAACCAAGACTAAACCAGGACCAAACCAGGAATAAATGAGGACTGAACCAGGACTAAACCAGAACTAAACCAGGACCAAACCAGGAATAAATAAGGACTGAACCAGGACTAAATGAGGACTAAACCAGGACTAAACCAGGAATAAATGAGGACTGAACCAGGACTGAGGTAGCTGATGAGCCAGCGGGCCAAGCGTGCCGCGGCTCGGGCAGTCACAGAGGTAAAAACTCGGGGTTGGGAGGAGTTCGGGGAGGCCATGGAGGAGGAATATGGGACGGCCTCAAAGAGATTCTGGCAAACCGTCTGACGCCTCAGGACGAGGAAGCAGTGCTTCACCAACACTGTTTACAGTGCGGGTGGAGAGCTGCTGACCTCGACTGGGGATGTTGTCGGGCGGTGGAAGGAATACTTTGAGGATCTCCTCAATCCCACTGTCACGTCTTCCGAGGAGGAAGCAGAAACTGGGGACCCAGAGGCGGACTCGTCCATCACCCTGGCTGAAGTCACTGAGGTGGTCAAGCTCCTCGGTGGCAAGGCTCCGGGGGTGGACGAGATCCGTCCTGAGTACCTCAAGTCTCTGGATGTTGTGGGGCTGTCTTGGCTGACACGTCTCTGCAACATCGCGTGGCGGTCGGGGACAGTACCTGTGGAATGGCAGACCGGGGTGGTGGTCCCTCTGTATAAGAAGGGGGACCGGAGGGTGTGTTCCAATTACAGGGGAATCACACTCCTCAGCCTTCCCGGTAAGGTCTATTCCAGGGTACTGGAGAGGAGAATCCAACCGATAGTCGAACCTCGGATTCAGGAGGAGCAGTGTGGTTTTCGTCCTGGTCGTGGAACACTGGACCAGCTCTATACTCTCCATCGGGTCCTCGAGGGCTCATGGGAGTATGCCCAACCAGTCCACATGTGTTTTGTGGATTTGGAGAAGGCATTCGACCGTGTCCCTCGTGGTGTCCTTTGGGGGGTGCTCTGGGAGTATTGGGTCCGGGGTCCTTTGCTAAGGGCTGTCCGGTCCCTGTATGACCGGAGCAGGAGCTGTGTTCGCATTGCCGGCAGTAAGTCAGACCTGTTCCCGGTGCATGTTGGACTCCGCCAGGGCTGCCCTTTGTCACCGGTTCTGTTCATTATATTTATGGACAGAATTTCTAGGCGCAGCCAGGGGCCGGAGGGGGTCTGGTTTGGGAACCACAGGATTTCATCTCTGCTGTTTGCAGATGATGTTGTCCTGATGGCTTCTTCGAGCCAGGACCTGCAGCAGGCACTGGGGCGGTTTGCAGCCGAGTGTGAAGCGGCTGGGATGAGAATCAGCTCCTCCAAATTCGAGGCCATGGTTCTCGACCGGAAAAAGGTGGTTTGCCCTCTTCGGGTGGGTGGTGAGTCTCTGCCCCAAGTGGAGGAGTTCAAGTATCTCGGGGTCTTGTTCACGAGTGAGGGAAGGATGGAGCGGGAGATTGACAGGCGGGAAGTTTGGGAGTCCCTGCTTAGACTGCTGCCCCCGCGACCCGGCCCCGGATAAGAGGAAGAAAATGGATGGATGGAACCAGAACTAAACCAGGACTAAACCAGGACTAAACCAGGACTAAACCAGGACCAAACCAGGAATAAATAAGGAATAAATGAGGACTGTACCAGCACTAAACCTGGACTAAACCAGAACCAAACCAGGAATAAATGAGCACTGACCCAGAACTAATCCAGGACTAAGCGAGGAATAAATGAGGACTGAACCAGTACTAAACCAGGACTAAACCAGGACTAAACCAGGACTAAACCAGGAAAAAAAAATGAGGACTGATCCAGAACTAAACCAGGACTAAACCAGGACTAAACCAGGAATAAATGAGCACTGAACCAGGACTAAACAGGACTAAACCAGGACTAAACCAGTACTAAACCAGGACTAAACCAGGACTAAACCAGTACTAAACCAGGACTAAACCAGTACTAAACCAGGACTAAACCAGGACTGAACCAGGACTAAACAGGACTAAAGCAGTTCTGAACCTGTTTTTAGTGTGTATTTTTCTGTATTTCAGACTTTTATCCTTCAGATCTTCTGCAGAACTGAGGCCTGAACTACCTCCTCCTCTCTCTCTCTCTCTCCTCTCTCCTTCTCTTTCTTCCCCTCTTATTCCTACCTCCCTCTCTCGCTCTCTCTCTCTGTCTTTTGGCCTCGCCCTCTTTCTTTCCTACATTATCTATCTATTATCTCCTCCCTCTCTGTCTGCCTAATGAATCACTCTCTTCTGCCTGTCCTTCCTCTCCCTCTATCCACCTCACCTCTCTCTCCCTACCCCCTTCCTTCTTTCTCCCTCTCTCCTTCAGTCTTTCTCTTCCTTTCTCCTTCAGTCTTTCTCCCTCTCTCCTTCACTCTTTCTTCCTCCCCCCCTTCACTCTTCCTTCCTCCTTCTCTCCTCTGGTTGAAAATAGCTCTTCCAAATATCTGTTTGTTGGGTCCCTGTTCGTCCTGACCCACTTTTGTGAAGCCGAGGAAATGGAGGATTATGGAAATGTGAATGAATGTAAGTGTGAGCCACTCCTCTGCATCGCTCCTCTGCATCGCTCCTCTGCATCGCTCCTCTGCATCGCTCCTCTGAGCCGCTCCTCTGCATCGCTCCTCTGAGCCGCTCCTCTGCATCGCTCCTCTGAGCCGCTCCTCTGAGCCACTCCTCTGAGCCGCTCCTCTGCATCGCTCCTCTGAGCCGCTCCTCTGCATCGCTCTATTCAGCCGCTCCTCTGCATCGCTCTTCTGAGCCGCTCCTCTGAGCTGCTCCTCTGCATCGCTCTTCTGAGCCGCTCCTCTGAGCCGCTCCTCTGAGCCGCTCCTCTGTGCCGCTCCTCTGAGCCGCTCCTCTGAGCCACTCCTCTGAGCTGCTCCTCTGAGCCGCTCCTCTGCATCGCTCCTCTGAGCCGCTCCTCTGCATCGCTCTATTGAGCCGCTCCTCTGAGCCGCTCCTCTGCATCGCTCCTCTGCATCGCTCTTCTAAGCCGCTCCTCTGAGCCGCTCCTCTGAGCCACTCCTCTGAGCTGCTCCCCTGCATCGCTCCTCTGAGCCGCTCCTCTGCATCGCTCCTCTGAGCCACTCCTCTGCATCGCTCCTTTGAGCCGCTCCTCTGAGCCGCTCCTCTGAGCTGCTCCTCTGTGCCGCTCCTCTGAGCCGCTCCCCTGCGTCGCTCCTCTGAGCCGCTCCTCTAAGCCGCTCCTCTGCATCGCTCCTCTGAGCCACTCCTCTGCATCGCTCCTCTGCATTGCTCCTCTGCATCGCTCCTCTGCATCGCTCCTCTGAGCCGCTCCTCTGCATCGCTCCTCTGAGCCGCTCCTCTGCATCGCTCCTCTGAGCCGCTCCTCTGCATCGCTCTTCTGAGCCGCTCCTCTGAGCTGCTCCTCTGCATCGCTCCTCTGCATCGCTCTTCTGAGCCGCTCCTCTGAGCCACTCCTCTGAGCCACTCCTCTGAGCCGCTCCTCTGCATCGCTCCTCTGAGCCACTCCTCTGCATCGCTCCTCTGCATTGCTCCTCTGCATCGCTCCTCTGCATCGCTCCTCTGAGCCGCTCCTCTGAGCCACTCCTCTGCATCGCTCCTCTGAGCCGCTCCTCTGCATCGCTCTATTGAGCCACTCCTCTGAGCCGCTCCTCTGCATCGCTCTTCTGAGCCGCTCCTCTGAGCCGCTCCTCTGCATCGCTCCTCTGAGCCACTCCTCTGCATCGCTCCTTTGAGCCGCTCCTCTGAGCTGCTCCTCTGAGCCACTCCTCTGAGCTGCTCCTCTGCATCGCTCTTCTGAGCCGCTCCTCTGAGCTGCTCCTCTGCATCGCTCCTCTGAGCCGCTCCTCTGAGCCACTCCTCTGCATCGCTCCTCTGAGCCGCTCCTCTGCATCGCTCCTCTGCATCGCTCCTCTGAGCCGCTCCTCTGCATCGCTCTTCTGAGCCGCTCCTCTGAGCTGCTCCTCTGCATCGCTCCTCTGAGCCGCTCCTCTGAGCCGCTCCTCTGAGCCGCTCCCCTGAGCCGCTCCTCTGCATCGCTCCTCTGAGCCGCTCCTCTGCATCGCTCTATTGAGCCGCTCTTCTGAGCCGCTCCTCTGCATCGCTCTTCTGAGCCGCTCCTCTGAGCTGCTCCTCTGAGCTGCTCCTCTGCATCGCTCCTCTGAGCCGCTCCTCTGAGCCGCTCCCCTGAGCCGCTCCTCTGAGCCACTCCTCTGAGCTGCTCCTCTGCATCGCTCCTCTGCATCGCTCTTCTGAGCCGCTCCTCTGCATCGCTCCTCTGAGCCGCTCCTCTGAGCCGCTCCCCTGAGCCGCTCCTCTGAGCCTCTCCTCTGAGCTGCTCCTCTGCATCGCTCCTCTGCATCGCTCTTCTGA
Source organism: Periophthalmus magnuspinnatus (assembly GCF_009829125.3). Taxonomy (NCBI): domain Eukaryota; kingdom Metazoa; phylum Chordata; class Actinopteri; order Gobiiformes; family Gobiidae; genus Periophthalmus; species Periophthalmus magnuspinnatus. The sequence continues at coordinate 19,293,800 of NC_047127.1, read as the reverse complement.
GCCGCTCCTCTGAGCCGCTCCTCTGAGCCACTCCTCTGAGCTGCTCCTCTGCATCGCTCTTCTGAGCCGCTCCTCTGAGCTGCTCCTCTGCATCGCTCCTCTGAGCCGCTCCTCTGAGCCGCTCCTCTGAGCCGCTCCCCTGAGCCGCTCCTCTGAGCCACTCCTCTGAGCTGCTCCTCTGCATCGCTCCTCTGCATCGCTCTTCTGAGCCGCTCCTCTGCATCGCTCCTCTGAGCCGCTCCTCTGAGCCGCTCCCCTGAGCCGCTCCTCTGAGCCACTCCTCTGAGCTGCTCCTCTGCATCGCTCCTCTGCATCGCTCTTCTGAGCCGCTCCTCTGAGCCGCTCCTCTGAGCCACTCCTCTGCATCGCTCCTCTGAGCCGCTCCTCTGCATCGCTCTATTGAGCCGCTCCTCTGAGCCGCTCCTCTGCATCGCTCTTCTGAGCCGCTCCTCTGAGCCGCTCCTCTGCATCGCTCCTCTGAGCCACTCCTCTGCATCGCTCCTTTGAGCCGCTCCTCTGAGCTGCTCCTCTGTGCCGCTCCTCTGAGCCGCTCCCCTGCGTCGCTCCTCTGAGCCGCTCCTCTGAGCCGCTCCTCTGAGCCGCTCCTCTGCATCGCTCCTCTGAGCCACTCCTCTGCATCGCTCCTCTGCATCGCTCCTCTGAGCCGCTCCTCTGAGCCACTCCTCTGCATCGCTCCTCTGAGCCGCTCCTCTGCATCGCTCCTCTGAGCCGCTCCTCTGCATCGCTCTTCTGAGCCGCTCCTCTGAGCTGCTCCTCTGAGCTGCTCCTCTGCATCGCTCCTCTGAGCCGCTCCTCTGAGCCGCTCCTCTGAGCCGCTCCCCTGAGCCGCTCCTCTGCATCGCTCCTCTGAGCCGCTCCTCTGCATCGCTCTATTGAGCCGCTCCTCTGAGCCGCTCCTCTGCATTGCTCTTCTGAGCCGCTCCTCTGAGCTGCTCCTCTGCATCGCTCCTCTGAGCCGCTCCTCTGAGCCGCTCCTCTGAGCCGATCCCCTGAGCCGCTCCTCTGCATCGCTCTATTGAGCCGCTCCTCTGCATCGCTCTATTGAGCCGCTCTTCTGAGCCGCTCCTCTGCATCGCTCTTCTGAGCCGCTCCTCTGCATCGCTCCTCTGCATCGCTCCTCTGCATCGCTCCTCTGCATCGCTCTTCTGAGCCACTCCTCTGAGCCGCTCCTCTGAGCCGCTCCTCTGTGCCGCTCCTCTGTGCCGCTCCTCTGAGCCACTCCTCTGAGCCGCTCCTCTGAGCCGCTCCTCTGCATCGCTCCTCTGAGCCGCTCCTCTGCATCGCTCCTCTGAGCCGCTCCTCTGCATCGCTCCTCTGAGCCGCTCCTCTGCATCGCTCTTCTGAGCCGCTCCTCTGCATCGCTCTTCTGAGCCGCTCCTCTGAGCTGCTCCTCTGCATCGCTCCTCTGAGCCGCTCCTCTGAGCCGCTCCCCTGAGCCGCTCCTCTGAGCCACTCCTCTGAGCTGCTCCTCTGCATCGCTCCTCTGCATCGCTCTTCTGAGCCGCTCCTCTGCATCGCTCTTCTGAGCCGCTCCTCTGCATCGCTCTTCTGAGCTGCTCCTCTGAGCTGCTCCTCTGCATCGCTCCTCTGAGCCGCTCCTCTGAGCCGCTCCCCTGAGCCGCTCCTCTGAGCCACTCCTCTGAGCTGCTCCTCTGCATCGCTCCTCTGCATCGCTCTTCTGAGCCGCTCCTCTGCATCGCTCCTCTGAGCCGCTCCTCTGAGCCGCTCCCCTGAGCCGCTCCTCTGAGCCACTCCTCTGAGCTGCTCCTCTGCATCGCTCCTCTGCATCGCTCTTCTGAGCCGCTCCTCTGAGCCGCTCCTCTGAGCTGCTCCTCTGCATCGCTCTTCTGAGGCGCTCCTCTGAGCTGCTCCTCTGAGCTGCTCCTCTGCATCGCTCCTCTGAGCCGCTCCTCTGAGCCGCTCCCCTGAGCCGCTCCTCTGAGCCACTCCTCTGAGCTGCTCCTCTGCATCGCTCCTCTGCATCGCTCTTCTGAGCCGCTCCTCTGCATCGCTCCTCTGAGCCGCTCCTCTGAGCCGCTCCCCTGAGCCGCTCCTCTGAGCCACTCCTCTGAGCTGCTCCTCTGCATCGCTCCTCTGCATCGCTCTTCTGAGCCGCTCCTCTGAGCCGCTCCTCTGAGCCACTCCTCTGAGCTGCTCCTCTGCATCGCTCCTCTGAGCTGCTCCGCATCGTTCATTACGCAACAATGCACGCTAAGATTTGTTTAAAATCACTTTAACAGCACTGGACGCCATTTTGAAGACTAAGATGGTGGAAATGTTTGAGTTTACTGACTTAACGTGACAGGTTTTCATGTTTGTTTAATTCTGACTTGGTTTGGTGGATTATCCTTGAGCTAAATATTTATCAGAATTTTAATGGTTTAGTTCAGTTCAGTGTCAGTTTGTGAAGAAAAGTACAAAAATCCATGAAGTATCTGTGAGTTGTAAAACAGAATCTCTCTGTCTCTGTCATCAACACAGAAAACTCCAACCAAAATATACACACAGTTTACACACGAGGAAGACACTGACACTTTGAAATAAAGCTGTTGGATTTATTTGTACGAGTCTAATCAGAATTCATGTGTTTTTTCGGTTTTGGTTTAGATTATAGTTGCTAGGTTACAGATATTCACTTCCACTGTATATGTCAGAAACTGTTGGTATGTTCCATTGTTCTCTCTCTTTTGGTATGTTCCTTCTTATCTCTCTTTTGTTATGTTATATGTTCTCTCATTTTTGTTAAGTTCCAAGTTCTCTCTCTTTTGGTACGTTCCCATTTCTCTCTCGTTTGTTACGTTGTATGTTCTTTCTCTTTTGGTACATTCCTTGTTCTCTCTCTTTCAGTATGTTCCATGTTCTCTCTCTTTTGTTCCATTCCATGTTCTTTCTCTTTTCGTATGTTCCATGTTCTCTCTCTTTTGTTACGTTCCATGTTCTTTCTCTTTTGTTACATTGTTATCTCTCTTTAGGTGTCTTCCTTGTTCTTTATCCTTTGGTACGTTCCTTTTTCGCTCTATTTGATACGTGCCATGTTCTCTCTCTTTTGGTACAGTCTGTTGTTACACATTTTGTCATTTTCATTTTTCCTTGTGAAATACTTTTTTCCTGTGGTATTCTGATGTTTTTCAGTAAATATGTGGAGTGTGTTAAATATGTGATACTTTTCCTGTTGGCAGCAGCGGCTCAGACGTTTTTGAGCTGGGAACTGTGTGAGAGATGAAACTGCAGTAAACGAGAATCGACACAGTAAAGACAGAGAGAGAGAGAGAGAAACAAATGAGAGAAAGAGAGAGAGAGAGGGAGAGAATGAAAGAAAGAGAATAAGGTTACAAATGACTTTGTGACGACAGAGAGAACCAATGAGAGAAAGAGAGAGAGAGGTAACAAGTGACATTGTGATGACAGAGGGAGAGAGAGAGAAAGAAAAGAAAGATGGCGAGGAGAATAGAGAAAGAGAAGAAAAATGGAGAACAGAGCAAGAGAGAAGAAAGATGGAGAAGAGAGAGTGAGAAGAAAGATGGAGAAGAGAGAGAAAGAGAAGGAAGATGGAGAAGAGAGAGAGAGAGGAGAAAGAGGGAGAAGAGAGAGAAGAAAGATGGAGAAGAGAGAGAAGAAAGATGGCGAAGAGAGAGAGGGAGAGAGAGCAAGGAGAAAGGTGGAGAAGAGAGAGAGAGAAGAAAGATGGTGAAGGGAGAGAGGAAAGATGGAGGAGAAAGAGCGGATAAAGAGTGTGAGAAAAAGAACCAGAGGATGAGAAAAAGAGCAAGAGAGAAAGAGGTAGAGGGGAAAGATGAAAGTGAGAGAAAGGAGGGAAAAAGAAATAGACTGACAGAAAGAAACAGAATAGAGGGAAGGTAAGAAAGGAGAGGAATGAAATAAGGTAAAGAGAAATCTGAAATTTAAACTAAAATAATATCTGGATCCCACACACAGGGAGGGCATCTGACACACAGGGAGGGCATCTGACACACAGGGAGGGCATCTGACACACAGGGAGGGCATCTGACACACAGGGAAGGCATCTGACACACAGGGAGGGCATCTGACACACAGGGAGGGCATCTGACACACAGGGAGGGCATCGAGTTGGTCACATGACACAGGTCCAGATTTGGATCACATTTCATTAAACATTTCGTCCCAAAGCCTTAACCTCTGTTTCATACCAAACTCTTTCTGTCAAGCTCCTGAAGCACGTCCATCTTTCTCATTTGAATAAAAACAAAACCTTCACAATTAACACAGTCCTCAGTCCATCTGTGACTTTTAGCTTATGACTTCTTCAAACACACACCTAGAGTTGTGTTTTGTTTCATTCACACATGTTTGAGTAACTAACTATTAACTAACTAACTAACTATTATTAGTCTGTCCACATCTCCAAAGCTCAAAATGCTCTGTTCCACCTTGTGATGTCATCAAGTGGTAGTTTCCAAGTGAACAGCTTCTTTTACCATTAGTTCAGTAGAAATTGGCAATTCCACATCAGAAATGATCCAAATGATTCTAGTGAAGGTGTGTGGAGTTTAAAAACACAGTGGAGCACTTCCTGAATAACAACACGATGACATCACAAGGTTGAACAGGGTATTTTCAGTTTGAGAGAAGAACTCAGCCTAAATCTGCAGGTTTGTGTGTTAAACATGTGTGAATGAAACAAAACACAACTCCAGGTCTGTGTGTGATGAGGAAACACATATGGGGCATATTAAGCTACAGTGTGTAACATTCTGGAGATGGCACTAAGACTGTCACGGTAACACATTGTGAAGTGTTATTAATTCCTAAAAGTAAATACAGGCAATAAGACTGAACCAGGACTGAACCAGGACTGAACCAGGACTGAACCAGGACTAAACCAGGACTGAACCAGGATTGAAACAGGACTGAACCAGGATTGAAACAGGAATGAACAATGATAATGAAACCAAATCTTTCCTAATACCAAGCCATAACATCTCCATGCATGGACCTTCCACCAGGAAAGTTTTTTTTAATGTTTATGATATTTCAACATTAAAGGTGCAATATTTGAAGGAGGGTCTGGAGCCTGCCTCTCACTATGGAGATGTTATTGCTTTGCTGAATTGCTTGAATTACAGATGTTTTCATTGCTCAAAAATACCTGGATTCTTTACAAAAACATGGATTCTTACTTACAGTGGGCTCGCCTCTCTACAGATCTGACCTGTAACTTGCCTTGTCACCACGAAGATACTGTATACAAATATTTAATGCCATACTGCTAAAGAGGAGGTAATTACTTCTATGGGGTATTAAAGAGGAGGTATTTACTTCTATGGGGTATTAAAGAGGACATATTTACTTCTATGGGGTATTAAAGAGGACATATTTACTTCTATGGGGTATTAAAGAGGACATATTTACTTCTATGGGGTATTAAAGAGGACATATTTACTTCTATGGGGTATTAAAGAGGGGGTATTTACTTCTGTGGGGTATTAAAGAGGGGGTATTTACTTCTATGGGGTATTAAAGATAACATAATTAGATCACCATGTTTCCTTTTATTTTGAAAATGCTGTATTCACCCAAAACAACATATTAACATGCGTTTATCAGTTTCACTTTCCTTTTTGATGCTCTGAGTCTCTCCTCCCTTTGCTCTCTGTGCTAAGTCCCTCCCCCTTCAGATATTTTTTTATATTTATGGAGAATTGTCGTGTGTGAGCATGGGTGATGTAGGCTTGTGGGCGGAGCCTTGTACAGATTTGTAATGCAAACCATAAGGAGGGTTTAAATAGGGCCCAGGAGAGATCACTAGATGACTCAAACATGCATGGATGTAAAACCTCTTCATGTTTTTGATGAGGGAACAACATTATACCTCCTCTTTAAACATTATAGATCAACTTATAAGATCTTCATCCCTTAGCCTCCACCAGGAAAGTTCCAGAGTGCTTTCTTAATCTATATAGTGATATTATATAGTGATATTATAGTGATATTATATCATGTATATTCCATACATGACATTAACACATTTGTGTGTCCCCTCTGAGACTGTCTGAAGTGTTCGGCCTTTCTCTCTCCTTTCTCTTGTAAAACATTAGCGCTCGTATCTTTAACCGCTTATAGGTCATTTTAGCGCTAGGATAAAAAGTTCACATTGTAATTGCTCTGATTTGAATATTGTGGCCGGACACGAGATCCCAAGTGTAAAGGATTAGCATGATTAATGTGCTACAAGGAGAGGATCTGTGGGTGTTAGCGACGTAGCCTGAACTAGCATCACTGTCCATTTATCTTATTCAAACAGGGCTAAAGCTAATGCTAACTTCTGTGCGGAGTCTATTGATGGAGTAGGCAAGAGTAGTTTCACACTCTGTACATTTACTCCTACTCGAGTAATATATAGTAAAGTGTAACAGTACTCTTACTCGAGTAACACATAGTGCAGTGTAACAGTACTCTTACTCGAGTAACACATAGTGCAGTGTAACAGTACTCTTACTCGAGTAATGTATAGCACAGTGTAACAGTACTCTTACTCGAGTAATACATAGTGCAGTGTAACAGTACTCTTACTCGAGTAACACATAGTGCAGTGTAACAGTACTCTTACTCGAGTAATGTATAGCACAGTGTAACAGTACTCTTACTCGAGTAATACATAGTGCAGTGTAACAGTACTCTTACTCGAGTAACACATAGTGCAGTGTAACAGTACTCTTACTCGAGTAATACATAGCGCAGTGTAACAGTACTCTTACTCGAGTAATACATAGCACAGTGTAACAGTACTCTTACTCGAGTAATACATAGCGCAGTGTAACAGTACTCTCACTCGAGTAATACATAGCACAGTGTAACAGTACTCTTACTCGAGTAATACATAGCGCAATGTAACAGTACTCTTACTCGAGTAATACATAGCGCAATGTAACAGTACTCTTACTCGAGTAACACATAGTGCAGTGTAACAGTACTCTTACTCGAGTAATACATAGTGCAGTGTAACAGTACTCTTACTCGAGTAATACATAGCACAGTGTAACAGTACTCTTACTCGAGTAATACATAGCGCAGTGTAACAGTACTCTCACTCGAGTAATACATAGCACAGTGTAACAGTACTCTTACTCGAGTAATACATAGCGCAATGTAACAGTACTCTTACTCGAGTAACACATAGTGCAGTGTAACAGTACTCTTACTCGAGTAACACATAGTGCAGTGTAACAGTACTCTTACTCGAGCAATGTATAGCACAGTGTAACAGTACTCTTACTCGAGTAATACATAGTGCAGTGTAACAGTACTCTTACTCGAGTAATGTATAGCACAGTGTAACAGTACTCTTACTCAAGCAGACAGTGTAACAGTACACTTACTCGAGTAATACATAGTGCAGTGTAACAGTACTCTTACTCGAGTAACACATAGTGCAGTGTAACAGTACTCTTAGTTGTGTAAATGTTTGATTACTCTTTGCTCTTGAGTATTTTGAAGTACATTTTTTGATTAATTGGGCTGCCATTAACAATTATTTTAGTAAACTAGTGTCATGGCACTAAAATTTGATTTTGACTAAGGACCAGACTTGATGTGTATGTGTATGTGTGTGTGTATGTGTGTGTGTGTATGATTCTACTTCCTGCTTCTGAAGAGTGCAGACGCAAACCTCGCTTGCTCCTGCTGTTTCCTCCTTACTTTGCTTTTTTAATCATATTACCTCTTCCATTGCTGGGTGATTTGTTTAGTTATGATTTTCTCTTAAGTAAACCAAGACTTTTAAACCATTTTTATATTTTTTAACAAAGTTTTTTGATGAGCCAGCGACATGTCCGGGGGAAGAAACAAAAGGAATTCTTTCTGCGAACGCTGTCAGAACTATCAACAACAAATTAATGAGCTACAAGCATGGATATTTGTTTTAGAATCTGAAAAAGGACTTCACCGAACCCTCCTTGTGACCTCCAGTGGTAAGCAACCCACAGTTACTTTCAGAGAAGAGAGTGAAAAATCTGCTACTTTCAACTTAAACCTGAGTGATACGGTGTCTTTTCCAAAACTTTGTAAAGATAAGAATTTCAAGCAAATGCAACAAGTGAAAAGAGACAATGCTAATATAGTTACATCACCCGAAATACAACTTACAAACAGATTTTTACCACTGTCACAGACTGATGTTGATGTTAACATACAAACAATGGAAAATTGATTTTTGTCGCAAAACAAGAGCAATGAAGTTAGTAAAAGAGCGGCGGCAGACAGGCGATCTATGCCAAACGTCAAGGTCAGAGATACTGTTAGGAGACGGTGCTATCAGAGATGTGACTCACAGAGGAATCCAAACTTGCTCGTACCCCAGTCACACTGTCTCTGAGATTACAAAACTCCTCCCAAAAGTTTTGTCAACACACCGAGGAGCTAAACAGCTGATTGTGCACGTGGGTGCAGTTGACACCAGAATGAATCAGACTGAAATCTTGAAAAGGGATTTCATTGAATTATTTGAGGAGCTTGATAAAGTGGAGGTTAAGACTTTCATCAGTGGACCTCTTCCTAGCATAGACAGAAGGAAGATGAACAAATTTACCTGGCTGCTTCAGCTGAACACATGGCTGTTCAACACGTGTGCAGTCAGAGGACTGCACTACATTGAGAAGTTTGATCTATTCTGGAAACGAGAGGACCTATTCAAGGGAAATGGCCCACACCTGAGCAGAGGTGGAGTAAGAGTCCTGACGGATAACCTCCTCCACGCTCTGAGGCACCGGCCTGGACAGGGTCCTGGGCCAGTGTGAGAAAAGAGGAATGAGAGAAGCATTCCTGCTGCACCAACCACAGACCAAGCCAATGTGTCAGCACCACCAGCAGCACCACAACTACAACCACCACCTCCCCCAGCGAAGGAGTAAGCACCAGCAGCACAACCATCTCCCCCAGCGAAGGATTCAGCAGCACCACCACCTCCCCAGGAGAACAAATCAGCATCACCACCACCTTCAAAAGTGAAGGATGCATCTCCAGCGTCACTTCCCCCAGGGCCCACGTCACAGGCCTTGAACCTGTCTGTGACAGCCCCAGCAGAGGTTTCAGTCACAGCAGCACCCACATCACCTCCCCTGCCCACAGACCAACCCTGGGTCCCCTTTGCTACATCCACTCCCTCTAGGGACTCCTCACTCTCCTTTTCCTCCCCACCTTCACCTATGGCCCTTCCCGACCATCTAGAAAGTCTCATCAGATCAGGAATTAAGATGGCTCCCCTCACTCCTAGTATAGAGCGATCCAGAGTTCTGGCATCACCTAAGCTGAACTCTTCCCCGTACCCACCTATCCCCCCTCGTCTTTCACCCAAACTGCCCCCTGCTCCACCTCCTCACCTGGTCCCTCACCCTCACCCAAACTCACCCCTGCTCCTCTTTGGCTCTCACCTGGTCCCTCACCCAAACTCCCCCCAGCTCGCCCTTCCCTGCCAGAGCTGTTATCAACAAGAGTTAGGACACACAGGGCCTCTGCTGTCTCAGGACATACAGTCATGATAAAAATAATATCATGCTGAGGCCTGTGATTGAGCTGTATCTACAGTTACAACACGTAGATTAACAGAAGGACAGTTAAACTGTCCAATCAGAGACATTTAGTTCACATTCCCTGTAAGACGATAACATCCAGTCCTACTGAAACTAATCTGAAACTTGCTGTGCTCAATGTCAGATCTTTATGTAACAAGTCCTTTTTAATTAATGATTCTATTTCTTCTTTTAATCTTGATTTTATGTTTTTAACTAAAACATGGCTCGACAAAAACACAGATAATGCAATTCTAGTGGAATCAACTCCACCCAACTTTAAATTTGAATCTGAAACACGACTAAACAAAAAGGGTGGAGGTGTGTGTGCATTTTTAGAGATAATTTAGTTACTCACAGATTGTCATTTGGGGTGTTTTCATCTTTTGAGTATGTTTCCTTTAAAATGGAGCTAAAACAATCCCCCTCCATACTCTACTTAGTCATATACAAACCCCCCCAGCTCTGTCTGAGTTTTATTGATGATTTTACTGAGATGCTTTCAGTTGTATGCACAGACTTTGATGGTTTAGTCATTACAGGTGATTTTAATGTACATGTGGATAATGTGTTTGACAGAAACGCTAAAGAGCTCAGTTCTGTCCTTGAAACCTTTGGTCTGATTCAGTATGTTAGCGAGCCACAACAGAGGACACACTCTGAACCTGCTCATCACAAAAGGAGTAAATATTTCAAATGTCAGTGTGGTGGATGTTGCTCTGTCTGATCATTTCTGTGTCTTCTTTGACCTGTCTGTTATTCCCAAACCAGCGGCTGGTCCTGCAGTTGTTCGAAGGAGACACATAAATGATAAAACAGGTGCACTGCTCATGGAAATGATACACTTTGAAAATGCCTCATGTTCTCTTTGTTGAACTCTGTGACTTTGAGTGTTTTGAATGTTCTGGACACCATTGCCCCGATGAAGGTTAAAATGGTTAAAGATAAGCAGAAAGCGCCATGGAGGAATGATGACTCGGTCAGGGCACAGAAAAGAGAGTGCCGGAGGGCCGAGTGGGAATGGCACAAGTCAAAGCTCCAGGTTCATTATGAGATTTACAGAGAAAAGATGCACATGTACAACCACAGTTTACAAGGCAAAGGGTATTTTTCTGACATTATTTGAAGTTGTAGTAACAACTCTCGTGTCCTGTTAGCAACAGTAAACAGATTAACAAACCCCCCAGCTCCACTGCCGTTAGAACTAATTTCCACATCTAAGTGCAATGAGTTTGCAGTATTCTTTAATGACAAGGTTCAGAGCATTAAAAATGCCATAAATTCCACAACGCAAAAAACATCCCAGCACCCACCTAGACACTTAGAGCTACTCACTTTGCACCTGTAACTGACAAAACTGTCCAAGAGATTGTCACCAGTCTGAGTTCATCTACCTGCTGCCTCGATGTGTTACCCACTAAATTTTTAAAGTCTGTGCTCAACAGTTTGCTGTCACCACTCACTCACATAGTTAATATGTCACTTCAATCTGGAACATTCCCAAGAGCTTTGAAAACTGCGGTTATCAAGCCTCTCCTTATCAACCAATGTCAAATCTGCCGTTTTTAGGCAGTCCTCGAAAAAGTTGTTTACCAACAGCTTATTAACTTCATCAAAATGAACAACTCCTTTGATGTTTTCCAATCAGGTTTTAGACCCACCACAGCACTGAGACTGCTCTTATCAAGGTGACAAATGACATCCGCCTGAACACTGATGCAGGCAAAGTCTCAGTCTTGATCCTGTTAGATCTGAGTTCTGCCTTTGACACTGTGGATCATGGGATCCTCTTACAGAAACTAGAGGACTGGGAGGGCATCTGTGGTACGGCACTAAACAGGTTCAAGTCCTATTTAGAAAAAAGGGGTACCTTGTTGAAAGTGGAAAATGAAAAATGAAAATATCAGATAAAATGTCCCTGACCTGTGGGGTGCCCCAGGGTTCAATCCAGGGCGCCTGCTGTTCAGTCTCTACATGCTGCCATTAGGCCCGTGTCATGATGCATGCATTTTCTACCTCCTGTGTTGTCTCCCTGTGAGTGCTTTCCCCCTCCCTCACCTGCCTGAACCTGGAGCTGGGCGGAGTTCCTGGCTCCTCCCGCGCGCACCTGCATCCCATCAGCACAATCAACACCACCTGCCGTGGATAAGAGGAGCCAGGACCAGACACTCCTCCGCGTGTCAAACGTGACTATTCCTGCTCGTCGTTTGTACTCTCATGTTACCATTTTGATGCTGATTGGATTTTTGCTGCCCTCAGATTCCTGCTCCCTGGACCGTCTCACTGGGACGGTCCCAGCTCCTCTGCCTCTGCTCCTGACCCCGTGTTCCTGCTCCGGTATTGTCCGTCTTGTCTCCACCACCTTGTCTCGTCCTGCACCCTGGCTAACACCTCGCATCCTGCTCTGGTTCCCGCTCCCTGCCTCCGTTGCCCCTGGCTCCGTCCCTGTTCCTGTCTCCCGCTCCGGTACTGGTTACTCCCTGTTCCTGTCCCTGCTCTCCGTGACGCATTCTCGATTCTCGGACGCTGGCTCGCACCCGGCACCTCGGCCCTTGCCGGTCTAACTTGTACTTGTCTGACATTTCAAACATTGTAAACTTGCCCCGAGTTCGGCACTTTTTGGTCCCACCTGCACCGGCATTACGACAGCCCTCTAATACACAGCAATAATGTGTCTTACCACAACTCTGCAGATGACACTCTGATCTATGTCTCACTGCAGCAGGTGAATATGGACCAGTGGATTCACTCACTGCATCAACAGATCAGTGTGTGGAGGAAAAACAACTTTCTTCTGCTAAACTCAAACAAGACTGAAGTCATCATCTTTGGCCACAGAAACATAGAGAAAGTGTCAGCAGTCACCTTCAGTCTCTCTCTCTAAAACCTTCAAATCAGGCTAGAAATCTAGGGGTAATAATGGACTCAGACTTTAACTTTAACAGCCACATCAAATCAATAACATCTGCAGCTTTTTTCATCTAAAAACATGTCAAAAATCAAAGGTAAACTGTCAAAGCCAGACTTAGAGAGACTTATCCTGCATTTGTCTCCAGTAGGTTAGACGACTGTAACGTCCTGCTCACTGGCCTCTCCAAACGAGCCTTAAGACACTGCAGTACATCCAGAACACTGCTGTTCGGGTCCTGACTAGAACCAGGAAGTACGAGCACATGTGTCCTGTGCTCAGCAGTGTTGGAAATAACGGAGTTAAACTATAACGGCGTTACTAATTGCGTTACTTTTTCAGTAACGGAGTAATCTAACTAATTACTTTTCCCAGCGTCCCAACGCCGTTACCGTTACTGACAATAAAATGTGGCACGTTACTTTTAATTGAGTTCACTCTGCTCTTCATCAGAGTCTCTCAGCCGAGGAGCTGCTGTTGTGTTTCTGTGGTGAAAGAGGAGGGTTAGGGTTAGGGTCGATCGGTGTGCGGTGCATGCCGGTTAGTTTTGTGTCCAAGATGCCACCGACTTGCTCTGACGTAATCTGTGCGCCGGTAACGGGAGGTTTTTGAGCAAGACGAGCGCAGCAGCTCTCCACTGACTGCGGCCGCCTGCATGGACTACAAACGCTTAATGCATGATGGGAAATGATGTCCTGTCCACACATTCACAGCGGATTGGGTCCGAGTTGTGTTTTGATCAGAAACGTGACTGTGTTCTCTCCAAAGAGGAACAGGCTCAGATCAGAGGTTTGATTCTGCTTCTAAGATACAACCACTGGTCCAATCGCGAGGATGGATAGATAGATAAATAAAGGAATAGATTGGGATTGTGTGAATCTTTTAATGAATGTACAAGAGTTGGATAAAGTTCAGTTTATGTTGAAATAAGAGTGATTATATTTGAATACTGGACAGAGAATTACAGTGTGTGGCCAGAGAAGGTTAAAGGTTTTGTCTTATTTTACATGGTTTACATTTGAATGTCTTAATTTTGCAAAACATGGTAATGAATCTTTATTGTTATTGTTTATTTTAATGAAGATAAAAATACTTGAAGTTCAATTGTCTGAAATTGTGTGACATGTTGATTTATTTGCACTTGATTTATTTGCAAATGAAATATTTTTTTATATATATAGTTTTTAGTTTTGATAGATTCTATTATTTACTTGGAGACAAATGCAATATAATTGCAATCTGTTAAAGTGATATAAATGTTAAAGGTTCACATCTGTTGTGTTTTTATTGTTTTAACATAATAAGTAACGCGGAGTAAAGTAACGCGGAGTACTTACTTTGCCTAGTAACTAGTTACTTCTCCCAAAAAGTAACTAGTAGGAGTTACTAACTCAGTTACTGTTGTAACAGGTGCGTGTAGCGGACCAAGGGATGCAGACTCGGGGCAGAATTACAGTATTTATTGTAGACAAGGGACAAAGTATGAACAGAAGGTGATCCGGAGGTGAGCAGGTGAGCAGGAACACAGGAACACACGAACACAGGAACCGACAGGCACGACAGGAACACAGGAATCAAGTGACACGACAGGGATGAAGTGAACACAACAATGATCTCGCGCTGAGTCTCTTCTCCCAGCTCCTCTTATGCACAGCAGGTGTGTTGATTGCGCTGATGGGCTGCAGGTGCGCACAGGAGGAGCCAGGAGCCCAGCCCAGATCTGGCAGGTGAGGGAGGGAAGGAGCAGGACGGGAGGAAAACCAGGAGCGGACAGTGCGGATCATGACAGTTACTTTTTGGGAGAAGAAACTTGTAACTATAACTAATTACATTTTTTAAGTAAGATGCCCAACACTGGTGCTCAGGTCTCTGGCTCCTGTAGCTCAGAGAATAGACTTTAAAGCAGCTCTGCTTGTGTATAAGTCTCTCCATGGCCTAGGTCCAAAGTACATCTCTGACATGTTAGTGCCACATGAACCATCTTGCAATTTGAGGACTTCAGGGACCGGCCTCCTGCTGGTGCCCAGAGTCAGGACTAAACATGGGGAATCAGCGTTTAAGTTTTATGCAGTTAAAACCTGGAACAGTCTTCCTGAAGATGTGAGACAGGCCTCTACTTTGGCAATGTTTAAATCCAGACTCAAAACAGTTCTGTTCAGCTGTGCATACGAATGAAAGGTTTTTATAAAGGTTTTTATTCTGCACTCTTCTCTTTTAATGGTAATTTTATGATGATTATTTGTGATTATTTATGTTTTGATTTGTGTGATTTTAATGTCTTTCTTATTCTGTAAAGCACTTTGAATTACCTTGTGTATGAATTGTGCTGTACAAATAAACTTGCCTTGCCTTATGTGTGTGTATATATGTGTGTGTTGGGGTGTGTGTGTGTGTGTGTGTGGGGGGGGGGTGTATGTGTGTGTGTATATGTGTGTGTGTATTTGTGTGTGTTTATATGTGTGTGTGTGTGTGTATGTATTTACATGTGTGTGTGTATGCATGTGTGTGTGTGTATATGTGTGTGTGAGTGTATGTGGGGGTGTGTGTGTGGGGGTGTGAGCGTGTGTGGGGGTGTATTTGTGTGTGTTTCTATGTGTGTGTGTATGTGTTTATATGTGTGTATGTGTATGTGGGGGTGTGTGTGTGTGTGTGTGTATATGTGGGGGTGTATACTCGTCCATATGTTTTATAGTTGTTCAGATTCAGTTCAACATCATTATAAACATATTCAGGAAAGGTTCATTTTTGTCAGTGGGACTTTTTAAATATTGATATGTGAAAGTCAGTACTAGTTTTAGTGTATCTGATTTTTGATTTATACATTATTCACCAAATAAAAGTTGAAATGTGGAGACTGGAGGTTTCTAGTCTCCATATGAAGTGTGTAAATAAATGTGTTATTGATGAGTCCTCATCTCAATCCTATTGAAAATCAGAGACAGTTGATTCTATTTTGATTCAAAATTGCTGCTGTCTTTATTATAAAAAAGGGTTTTCATGTGTTTAGAGCCTGTAGAGTCCACAGAAGTATAAACATTAGTACATTACCAAATACCAT
This sequence comes from Periophthalmus magnuspinnatus, assembly GCF_009829125.3. Taxonomy (NCBI): domain Eukaryota; kingdom Metazoa; phylum Chordata; class Actinopteri; order Gobiiformes; family Gobiidae; genus Periophthalmus; species Periophthalmus magnuspinnatus. Next base: position 19,278,268 of record NC_047127.1, on the reverse strand, counting down.
TAGTCGTAGTAGTGAGATAAAATTGCCTTTAAAGCTTTTCTTACCAGTAGATGGCAGATATGAAACCTGCTCCCCTTCTCCTCATCTGACCCTCCTCCTCTCCCCACCTGGCCCCTCCACCTCTCCTCACCTGGCCCCTCCTCCTCTCCTCACCTGGCCCCTCCTCCTCTCCTCACCTGGCCCCTCCTCCTCTCCCCACCTGGCCCCTCCTCCTTTCCTGGTCTGGCCCCTCCCCCTTCCCCCCACATGGCCCCTCCTCCTCTCTTCACCTGGCCCCTCCACCTCACCTGGGTTAGGGTGATCAATCTGAGTGTTCATGGTCCTGTTTAGGAGTTTGATTTTCAACAAAAAGGTGAGAATGGCTAAAAAACTGTTGGCTAATGCTAATGCTAGATCGTAACTGTGATAGTATTTGAGAGGCTTTTGTAACAGCACAGATCACCCGTTATACAGTGGGGCAAAAAAGTATTTAGTCAGCCGTCAATTGTGCAAGTTCTCCCACTTAAAAAGATGAGAGGCCTGTAATTTTCATCATAGTTTCACTTTAACTATGAGAGACAGAATGGGGGGAAAGAAGGAAGGAAATCACATTGTAGGAGTTTTTATGAATGAATTGGTAAATTCCTCTCTAAAATAAGTATTTAGTCACTTGAGACCTTGAGAGCCTTGAAAGGCGCCTAACAAATAAAATGTATTATTATTATTATTATTATTATTATTATTATTATTATTATTATTATTATTATTACTACCTACAAACAAGCAAGATTTTTGGCTCTCACAGATTTGTATCTTCTTCTTTAAGAGGCTCCTCTGTTCTCCACTTGTTATCTGTATTAATGGCACCTGTTTGAACTTATTATCAGTATAAAAGACACCTGTCTCAAACAGTCAGACTCCAAACTCCACTATGGCCCAGACCAAAGAGCTGTCAAAGGACACCACAAACAAAACTGTAGACCTGCACCAGGCTGGAAAGACTGAATCTGCAACAGGTGCAGCTTGTGTGAAGAAATCAACTGTGGGAGCAATTATTAGAAAACGGAAGATATACAAGACCACTGATAATTTCTCTTGATCTGGGACTCCACGCAAGATCTCACCCCATGGGGTCAGAATGATCACAACAACAGTGAACAAAAATCCCAGAACCACACGGAATGACCTAGTGAATGACCTGCAGAGAGCTGGGATCAAAGTAACAAAGGGACCATCAGTAACACACTACGCTGCCAGGGACTCAAATCCTGCAGTGCCAGACGTGTCCTCCTGCTTAAGACAGGACATGTCCAGGCCCGTCTGATGTTTGCTAGAGAGTATTTGGATGATCTAGAAGAGGTTTGGAAGAATGTCACATGGTCTGATGAAACCAAAATAGAACTTTTTGGTAAAAACTCCACCTGTCGTGTTTGGAGGAGAAAGAATGCTGATTTTCATCCAAAGAACACCAGACCTACTGTGAAGCATGGGGGTGGAAACATCATAGTTTGGGGCTGTTTTTCTACAAATTGACCAGGACGACTGATCCGTGTAAAGGAAAGAATAAATGGGGCCATGTATCGTGAAATTTTGAGTGAAAACCTCCTTCAATCAGCGAGGGCATTGAAGATTAAACGTGGCTGGATCTTTCAGCATGTCAATGATTCCAAACACATCGCTCGGGCAACGAAGGAGTAGCTTCATATTTCAATGTGATTCATGTGATTTTCTGGATTTTTTTCTCATTCTGTCTCTCGTAGCTGAAGTGAACCTATGATGAAAACTACAGGCCTCTCTCATCTTTTTAAGTGGGAGAACTTGCACAATTGGTAGCTGACTAAATACTTTTTTGCCCCACTATAGTTCAGGTAAGTCAGTTATTTTTGGTCAGATTGTTAAATAAAACTGAGATTAAAGTCTAGCTTGAGTAACAGAGCTTCAGACATAGTAGAGCCTACAGTTAGTATCACATCCCAGGGAATGTTGATGGCATCAGCTACAATAGTTACTATAAGTATTATAGGTAGTATAAGTACTTTAGGTACTATAGGTATTATAAATACTATAGGTACTACAGGTCCTGTACTGGAGTAGTAGTATTTTACCATTTTTACTCTCTATGACCCTTATGACCCTTATTGAACTGGGTTTAGCTTTTAAAATATTGAAACCAGTTTTACACAAGGCCAACGACCAGATCTATGTACTTTTCACATCTCCAAGGTCCTTCTCACCAAAACTTAATTTTTAATGTAGTTTAATCAAAGTCTTGGTCCCTGGTTCATTCTTCACAATGTTGCTCCTCTGTGGAATCCAATCTTGGACTCTTGTGTTCCTTAATCAAACTCTTGTATTTCTGATTCAAACTCTTGTATGTTTTATAAGCTGTGTGGAGACACTTTTGTCTATCCATCTGTCTAAGTTTATTGAAGTATTGATTGGTGAGCATTGATTTAGAAGCAGGAGATATGAATCGGCCTGGGGTCGATACAGCTATAATGAAACTGTATTTGTCCTTGAATGAGATGTAACAGGGCAGAGGAGCAGAGGAAACACTTTTATTTATTCAGTACTTGTTTTAATGAGAGACTGAAGCTGTGGCCATGTGGGGATCTATAACATGTGTTCGACTAGAGGTCAAAGTAAAATGTTATTCTAAGAAATCATTTGGTTTGGTGTAGTCTGGTTTAAAGGGCCTATATGACACGATAATGTTTCCTCATCACAAACATACATTTTTGAGTTCTTCTCTCAAACAGAAAACACTCTTTTCCACCTTGTGTTGTCATTAAGTGATGATACAGGAAGTGCTCCACTGTGTGTTTTAAACTCCATACACCTTCACTAGAATCATTTGGATGATTTCAGTCCTGGGATTTCCAATCTCTACTGAACTAAAGGTAAAAGGAGCTGTTAGCTTGAAAACTACCACTTCATGACATCACAAGGTGAAACAGAGTAAAAGAAAATTAAATATCTGTCAAATGCTCATCCAAGCCGCTCTTTAGTTCTGGTCAGATTACACTGTACACTGCCTTATATCTGTCTGAAGGAGGAGCTAACTACTGTGAAGTTAAAACACCCGTTTGTTTCTCTTTGTTGGCTAGGTCTATTGAGCTACACCAAGGTCGCACTCTGGACTGCAGTAAACGGCCGGTCGGAGAGCACTTCAGGAGGTCTTGGACCGGCTCCACTCGTGTTCTGAAGCAGGACGAGTGCGGGGCAAATGCGGCCGACCTCAGGCTGACCTATGCAGTCTGTTGTGATGGTAAAAGTTCTTGGAATTGGGGCAAAATCAGATCACATACACTTGAAGCCAGAAATTTATATACACTATATATTTTCATAACTTCAAAGTCAGAAGTTTACATACAGGAAGACTATGAAGTTACTATGACTTTAAACAATTCGGGAAAACCCAAAACTCATGATGATGTCATTCTTCTCCTGCTTCTGGTTTATTGACAACATTTGAGTTAATAAGAGACACACCTGTGGGTGTATTTGAACATGAAACACATTGCTTCTTTGTGTAACATCTTGGGAAAATCAGAATAAATCAGCCAAGAAATCAGGAAGAGAACTGTGGACTTGCACAGCTCTGGTTCATCCTTGGTGCATTTTCCAGATGCCTGAAGGTGCCACTTTCATCTGTTCAAACAATTATACACAAGTATAGAGACCATGAGAATGTCCAGCCATCACACCGCTCAGGAAGGAGACTGGTTCTGTGTCCCAGAGATGAACGTGCTTTGGTCTCAAATGTGCAGATCAACGAAAGAACAAAGCCAAAAGACTTTGTGAAGATGCTACTGAAGCTCGTAAGAGTGCGTCATTATCCACAGGACTGTACTGACATGGACTGAAAGGACACTCTGCAGGAAGAAGACATTACTCCAAAAGAAACATTAAAAAGACACATTACAGTTTGCAAATCCACAGGGACAAAGAGCTTCATTTTTGGAGACATGTCCTGTGGTCTGACCAAACTAAAACTGAACTGTTTGACCATAATTTAAATAAACTTGCAAGTCTAAGAACACCATCCCAACTGTGAAATACAGGGGTGGCAGCATCATGTTGTGAGGTTGTTTTGCTGCATGAGGGACTGGTGCACTTCACAAAATAGATGGCATCACGAGAAAAGAACATTATGTACAACATCTCAAGACATCAGCCAGGAAGTTAAAGCTTGGGCACAAATGGGTCTTCAAATGGACAATGACCTGAAGCATAAGGACAAACTGGTGACAAAGAGGCTTAAGGATAACAAAGTCAACGTTTTGGAGTGGCCATCACAAAGCCCTGATCTCAAGCCTATTGAAAATGTATGAACAGACCTGAAAAGGCCTGTGCGAGCAAAACGGCCACAAACTTGGCTCAGTTACACCAGTTCTGTCAGGAGGAATGGGACAAAACTCCTACCAACTATTGTGAGAAGCTCATGGAAAGAAATCCAAAACATTTGACCCAAGTCACACAGTTTAAAGGCAATGAAACCAAATACTAATGAACTGTATTTAGTAAATTGAAATAATTGTGTTAATCCTAATGGACCTAAAAAAGGAAAAAGTTTAGTTTGTCTGAGTCTCCTTTCCCTCTCACTTCTCCTCTCCCCCTCTTCCCTCTCTTTCCCTCTTCTTCCTCTCCCTTTCCCCCTCTCATTGTGCTGTATTGCCCCTCTCCTCCCTTTCCTCTCCTGTCCTCCCTCTCCTCTCTCCCTCTTTCCGTGGCCCTGAGCAGTGATAGTAAATCGCCCAGTAGAGCAGGTGCAGTTTCCTGAACTCACTGCATTTACATGACAAGGCTTTATTTAGAGTCCCACAATCTCAAGACTAAACCACGACTAAATCAGGACTAGACCAGATTTAAACAAGACTAAACCAGATTTAAACCAGGGCTAAACCAGGGCTAAACCAGGACTAAACCAGGATTACACCAGGTCTAAACCAGGATTACACCAGGTATAAACCAGGGCTAAACCAGTTTTGAACTGGGACTAAACCAGGTTTAAACCAGGACTGAACCAGGACTCAACACCTTGTTTTTCAAATTCTGCAATTGTGTTTATTTTATTATTATTAGGCCTGAGCCTGGGACAACGTCTCGGCAAGGGACTCATTAAAATTGCGTCTGAAACTTGGAAAATGGAAAAAATCCAGTAGTAAACACACTCTGACATGTCAGTGAGTGGTGTAAAAAAATTAGAACTTGACGAGCTCTAATATTCACCGAAGACCCATAGAAAAAATAACAAAAGATGACTCGGTAGCGCCACCTCAAACTTTAATTTTCATGGGGCCAATGGGAGCCCAACTCGGAAAAAGTCAATGTAAAAATCTGAAACTCACATAACAAAATAGTACGTGTCAGGACATGACAAAAATTATATTATGACCCTGCCCTAGAATGTACAGGAAGTTGGCCATATTGGATCAAACCCGGGAATGACAAAAGTGCACACCCTCACATTCAGGACATCTCCTCACACAGTTTTCATTAAAACCACTTCAAATTTGGCCAAAACCCACCAAACCTATGTGTGATTAAAGATTATCAATTACATTTTGAATAACACTTTGGGTGTGGGCATAGTGAATTTTCAACCAAATCACAATTTTTGGAATATTTAAAAAAAAATATATATATCTTTCAGACATTTTTTGTTTGTAAAAAGCTAATACAGCGTTTATGCAGATGTGGGAGCTGAACACAATGATATGCAAATCAGTGTGCTCTCTCAAAAAATGGCTCTCCAGCGCCCTCTTCAATTTCCATTTTCAAAAATTCATAGAATACAATCGAGATGTTGTGGACTTGTGAAAAAATTCCCAGGGGCCTTATTTGTGATGGGGCACAATGTGAGAAAGTCACATGACTGTAGCTGTTATGATTTAGGATAAAAATAATGGGTGGAAAATGCGTTTCCATTATTATTATTCTTATTAGTAAAAACATAGAACATGTCAAGACAAGTAAAAATGATATTATGACCCCACCCTAAACCCTACAGGAAGTCGGCCATTGTGGGCAGAACAAATTTTTTTCAAAATTTTAACTCTCACATTTGAATTTTTTACACCATGGACTTTCATTCAAGAAACTTGGAAAATAGTCAAAATGAACTAGACCCATGTGGGATTATAGGCTACTCTTTTGGATTTTGCTAAATCATAAAATGTGGGTGTGGTCAATACGCAAAAAAATGGCATTTTTTTCAAGTATTTACTTGCACTTAACTCAAAAATGCAGTGTCCTGTAAACCGGCATTTATATACATTTTGGTCACACTGATGATTTGAACCTAATGATATACAATTTACATAACTGAGACAATCCATTGCTCCACAGCGCCCCCTTGAAATTTTAAATGGGATCCAAAAAAATTTACTTTGTCAAAAACATTTGAAATTTGGCATGGACATTCGTATTCTCATACTGAACAAAAAAAAAAAAAAAGCCAATGAGAACATACCTCTTTTTGAAACTGTGTTGCCATGGCAACGTCTGACATCTCTCATTGAAATACATGGGTTTTTGTCAACTGGGATGAAAAAAATGACTTTGTCATAGACCATTGAAATTTGGTACACATTTTCCTCTCATCATACTGAACAAAAAAGCCAATGAAGACATACCTCTATTTCCAACTGTGCAGGCGTGACAATGTCATAAATGGTCTCATTGGAACGAATGGAGCAGTATTACTGAGACACTTATTATTATTATTATTATTATTATTATTATTATTATTATTATTATCATCATCATCATCATCATCATCATCATCATCATCATCATCATCATCATCATCATCATCATCATTATTATTATTATTATTATTATTTTATTTTATAAACAACTTAATAAAATATAATTTGTCTCCTCTTGGAGAGTGATGCTCTTACAGCATGAAGAAGACAGGAGTCAGACAGTATGAGGAGGAGAAGAGTCAGACCTGTGATCCCTGTTTGTTCCTTCCATTTGGTTTCCTTGTCGGTTCTGTTCACGTCCTTCTCCCAGACGCCATGGATTTGGTTACATTTTTTTTTTTTTTACAGTTTATTGATGTGTCATTAACGGGGCATTAATAGTTCATTAACAGTTTGTGTTCGTGTGGCACACCTCCATTTGAACGCCTCCATTTGGATGCCTCAAGTTGGACACTTCTAGTTTGACGTCTCCATTCGGACAACTCCAGTTGGACGTCTCCAGTTGGACGTCTCCAGTTGGACGTCTCCAGTTGGACGTCTCCAGTTGGAAGCCTCCAGCTGGATGCTTCCATTTGGACACCTCCATTTGGACGCCTGTATTTTAGATGCCTCCAATCGGACGTCTCCAGTTGGACGTCTCCAGTTGGACGTCTCCAGTTGGACGTTTCCAGTTGGACGTCTCCAGTTGGACGCTTCCTTAAGGAAGTAAGTGAGGAATAACTTTGGACCAAACCGTTTAAAATGAACTGCTTCTGTTTTTGTAAAAGTTAGAATCAGGAACAGAGACTTCAGCTGAAACAGGACTGGTTATTGGACTGAAATGGGGCGAGTCACACTGGTTTTCCTTATGTCGATTTGTGATATACTGTAAATCCCAGAGAACGACCCAGTATTGGCTCTGCTCCATCTGACTGAGAACATTCTAAACTCCTCAGGATCAGAGGGGCACTTATGAATACACTGATTTATGTGAGTTTCTCCTTAGCTCAGCTCCAATCCTCACGTGCTCAGGATTAATCCCAACCAGTCGTTATCGTCTTGATTTAAAACCGAAGAGGGACAGAAAAATGAAGCTGTCTCTTGTGCAGCTTAAATATATCTGCGAATTCTGTGTAAAAAGTGCTAACTCTGTAGTTTATCCTCTACAAACATGTGCTGAAATGTCCCTGTGTGTCAGATGCCCTCCCTGTGTGTCCTGTCTCTGTCCCTGATTTTTGTATCTTAAAATCGTGTAAAACAGAAAGAGTTCATATTAAACAGTTTGCAGTGGTTCAACATTACTCCTCACTGACCTTATACATTCAGAACATCCTAATTATTAACCATGATGAGTTTATAAGAGCTTTTCACACTCTCACAGACCGGAGCAGAGTTTTACTCTCAATGTAATGCTAACAAAGACTAGCATGCTAACTATTTTGGGAGTAAATTTAATCAAGATTTACTCTTGATTTGCAGTGATTTAGTCCTTTTTTTAGTTCTCGTTTAGTCCTGGTTTAGTCCTGGTTCAGTTCTTGGTTAGTCCTGGTTTAGTCCTGGTTCAGTTCTCGGTTAGTTCTGGTTTAGTCCTGGTTCAGTTCTCTTTTAGTCCTGGTGCAGTTCTCCAATAGTCCTGCTTTAGTCCTGGTTCAGTTCTCCTTTAGTCCTGGTTAGTCCTGGTTTAGTCCTGGTTCAGTTCTCCTTTAGTCCTGGTTAGTCCTGGTTTAGTCCTGGTTCAGTTCTCCTTTAGTCCTGGTTCAGTTCTCCTTTAGTCCTGGTTAGTCCTGGTTTAGTCCTGGTTCAGTTCTCCTTTAGTCCTGGTTCAGTTCTCCTTTAGTCCTGGTTAGTCCTGGTTTAGTCCTGGTTCAGTTCTCCTTTAGTCCTGGTTCAGTTCTCCTTTAGTCCTGGTTCAATTCTCCTTTAGTCCTGTTTAGTCCTGGTTTAGTACTGGTTCAGTCCTGCTTTAGTCCTGGTTAGTCCTGCTTTAGTCGTGGTTCAGTTCTCGTTTAATCCTGGTTCAGTTCTGCTTTGGTTCTTACATAAACATCGCCTCCTTCTGTGAGATGTGTTAATGTTCTTTATTGACAGTCCACATGAGTAAAGACCCGTTTGGATCTGGACTTGGACCAGGTCCAAATGCAGACGATTAGACTCTGATACTTATGTCCAGGAAATGAACCTAGAGTCAAAGATACAGGAGCAAACCGGGACTAAACCAGGACTAAACCAGGACTAAACCAGGACTGAATCAGGACTAAACCAGGAGTAAAGAAAAACAAAACCAGGACTAAAGAAGAACTAAACCAGGAGTAAATTGGGACTAAACCAGGACTGAACTAGCACTAGGGAGGGAGGGAGAGAAGATAGAAAGAGAGACATAGGGAGAGTTTAGTCCTGTTTAAACCAGGACCAAACCAGGACTAAACCTGGACTAATCCAGGACTATACCCGGACATAACCAGGTCTAAACCATTAGTAAACCAGGTCTAAACCAGGACTAAACCAGGACTAAACCAGGACTAAACCATGACTAAACCTTTACTAAACCACGTCTAAACCATTACTAAACCAGGTCTAAACCAGGACTAAACCAGGACTAAACCAGGACTAAACCAGGACTAAACCAGGACTAAATTGTGACTAAACCATTACTAAACCAGGACTAAACCAGGACTTAACCAGGACTAAACCAGGAGTAAAGAAAAACTAAACCAGGACTAAACATGGTCTAAAAATTGGGACTACACCAGGACTGAACTAGGACTAGGGAGGGAGGGAGAGAAGAGAGAAAGAGAGACATAGGGAGAGGGAGACACAGAGAGAGGTAGAGAAGAGAGGGAGGAGAGTGAACAAAGACAAAAAATAGAAAACAACAAAGGAGCTGTGAGTGTGTGATTAGAGCAATTACAACAACGTAATTAGCCCTGAGTGAAGTGACCGATACATCCTGAAGAGAGAGACGAAAGGAAAGAGAGAAGAAAGGAGAGAGAGGGGTATGTGAGAGAGGGGGTATGGAGAGAAGGGAGAGAAGAAAGAAGAGGAGAGAGAGAGCAGGGAGAGAAGAAAGGAGTGAGGGGGTATAGAGAGAAGAGAGAGAAGAAAGCAGAGGGAGAGCAGATAGAGAAGAAAGAAGAGAGAGGGAGAGCAGGGAGAGAAGAAAGGAGTGAGGGGGTATAGAGAGATGAGAGCAGAGAGAGAAGAGGGCAGAGGGGAGTAGGGTTAAAGAAGACCGAGACGGGGATAGAAAGAGACAGCAAGAGAGGGAACATGTAGCAGAAAGGGAGAATAAGGAGGAGAGGGAAAGGGGAGAGAGGGGTTGAATCTGTCTTTCTACAAATCCACTGTTTCCTCGTTCTTTTTTTCTGCATAAAAAGCAGTTTTTGCATGAGCTCCCCCTGCAGGTGTGGTCTTGTGACTGCACTTTGAGCCAGATGCACAGAGATATGGGCCGTGTCTCAATTCACCAAATGCACCCTTTGAAGGGTTCCTTCGAAGTTCTCCTCAAAGTGTAGTTTGAAGGTTCCGGTCGAGAATCTGTCCTCCTCAGTGTAGCCGCCATCTTGAGACAGACCTACACCACGGACCGCACTTCCACCGCTGTCTTTGAGCGTACGATATGTACATTACGTACGTTATTTTTAATTATTTATTATTTAATAGAAGAAAAGCCAAGATGTCGTCGTCACAGCCGTTTCTTTTTTTTTTAGGTTGAATATCAATGGGCAAATATAACGTTTGAGGTGATTTTTTTACTCAATTGTAGCTACTTCATAACTTTAACAAAATTTACCTTGTGAAAACGTAATAACAGAGACAGAGGTAACAGTATAATTTTCACATTCATAGTCTATAAACCAGAGAACACTGATTAGTTGTACATAAAGTGGGATATTGCAGTTTAACGATTCAGTATTTTGGCCAGTGGCTGCACCACTTTAATAACAGTAGAGGGCGCTGTTTCCCTTCTATGCCGTGCCAGTTCTTTTCATATTATTATAAAGTATTTTCTAGCAGTGCAGCTACATCAAACTAGGATCTTGATTTACTAACACGAAGGTAAATGACACGTGTCCACCAGGAGGCGCAGAACTATGGAATGTACCGGAACATATGAAGATTTTGTGCACGTCTCAGGACTCTGTTCTATCCTTTCCTGAGAGTCCGTTGCTTCATTGTTCACATTACCTGTGTGGATCATTAAACTCTTCTGACTTTATGTTTCTCTTGGTCTTTGACTCTTCCAATAGAAACAAACATTCTTACATTATTCTTATTGTAGTAATAATTTCTCATGATAATAATGTCTTCTTATTGTCTAGCAATAACTGCACATTCCTTTATTCCATGTAACTCCCCTCCTTTTTAATCAAACACACTGTACAGATCTTTATTGATGTTTCATGTCACTCTGTTGTAGATGAGGTAAACCAGTACAACATTTGAACGTGTATTGTGCAGCAGACTCCATTTTCTTCTGTTTCTTGCGTAGTCGCGGTGTATGATGGGATATAGAAGTGCGTGTGCAGGGATGCACGGTTTGGGTACGTCCGATCTCCATGGAAACGGTGGATAGGGAAGGGCAGGTTTGTCGGGCACATTCAGTAGGGTGCGTTAAAATGGGACAGCCCTTGTCGCGCCGGAAATGATGTAACTGCCCTTCGACGCACACGTCCAATGGTGATTCTAAGGCCAATTTGGCGAATTGAGACACGGCCATGGAATAGTTTTGAGAGGTTTTGCCACACCTTCTTAAGATGGCCGCCTCTTCTGAACTGACATCAGCAGTGCTCAAGATGGCTGCCTCCTTGGGGCCCTCACCATCAGATTTAATTTACACTCTCTCACTAATCCTGTTATTCTCAGCCTGTTTAATCTGATTTAATCCAGTTTAATGTGGTGCATTAGTCAAAGGTTCATCAGAACATCAGGACTCACATTTAACAAGTTTGAGTTATTGTTCTAGTTTTGAATCTGTCGTAATGCAGGCAAATGGGACGAAGAGATGCAAGACACGGGGAAGGTTTACAGTATTTATTGTGAATAAATAGCACAATAAAGTTGGTTGATCTGGTGGTGAGTGGGGGGCGAGGTATGGGCCAGGATCCAGGGACGGAATTTGAAGAACAGCGGGGACGGCGGTGCGGACGGCAGAGTGCGAGCCGAGGTCCGCGGTCGTGGAGTGCAGGGACGGAGAGAAGATGGCCAGAGTCAGAATGAGGAGAAGGGTGCAGGGCAGGGTTCAGAGACGTGTAGTGCGGAGACAAGACAAGGCTAGACTGTACCAGGACTGGGAGGCAGAGTCGGAGCAGAGCCGGGAGCGAGGAAGCTGGGGGCAGTCCAGAGAGCAGGATCTGAAGAGCAGCATAAAACTCCAATGAGCAGGGTACAGAGAGCAAAAAATACAAAAAAGTAAGAACAAGCTAGATATTCACGTAGACACGCGGACGATCTGGCACCGAGTGTCTGGTCCTGGCCCCTCTTATCCACGGTAGGTGCAGGTGCACGTGGGAGGAGCCAGAAGCTCAGCCCAGCTCCGGCTTCGGCAGGTGAGGGAGGGAAGGAACAGGGCAGGAGGTAAAACATGGAGCAGGAATAATACAGAACGTGACAGCTGCACTAAATCACTTTTCTGCTGGGAGGTTCACCACCAGCTTGTCTCCATGGAGATGTTAATGCTTTGCCAGAATGTCCCATAATATAGCATTAAAGGAGAGGGAAAAGAGACAAACAAATGAAACCACCAGATCAAGCAGATTAAAAAACACCTCTAAGCGAACCAATGCAAGGTGAGTTTAATGCTATACTGTGGAACATTTCAGGTAAAGCAATAACATAGTTATATAGTGCACCTTTAAAATATTAAGTTTTCCTTTAAAGGTCTACTGTGTAACTTTTTAGCCAAAAATAGTATGGGTTTTTATGATAATTTTGAGTGTTTTTACTACAAAACTTTGAAAAACATGTGTCCTTACAGTGAGTAGGCTTGCATCTCCACAAACCTAACTCTTATGAGCCTCATCCTGCTGGTTACCATAGAAATGTTGTCCCTTTGGCTATAATATTCCACAGTATGGAATAAAATATATCTATCTCCATGGAGAATGTTCTGAGGTGCAGTTTTAAATTTATGTTTCCATAGTAACATGAAGGTGACGTCCACCACCAGGAAGTTACATACTGTAGCTTTAGGAATAAATAAGCATTACAATAGTTCTGAGTTTTATTAGATGTGGATATGTTTACGTCGTCTCTGGGGACAGACATGTTTAAATGACTTTTATATGAGTTTAAAACAGTTATTTTAAAATGTTTACGTTTCTTTAAATAAATAATAAAATAAGAAAATAAATGACTAAAGCAGCGGCAAAATTAGACTAAAGCTTTAGAATACGATGTTAGAATATAACATTAGAATACTACAATAGACTACTACAAAAGAATACTACACTAGAATACTACAATAGACTACTACAAAAGAATACTACACTAGAATACTACAATAGACTACTACAAAAGAATACTACAATAGATTACTACAATAGACTACTACAATAGAATACTACACTAGAATACTACAATAGACTATGACACCTGAATACTACAATAGAATACTACATTAGATTACTACAATAGACTTCTACACTAGAATACTACACTACAATACTACACTAGAATACTACAATAGACTATGACACTAGACTACTACAATAGACTACTACAAAAGAATACTACATTAGATTACTACAATAGACTTCTACACTAGAATACTACATTAGATTACTACAATAGACTTCTACACTAGAATACTACACTACAATACTACACTAGAATACTACAATAGACTACTACAAAAGAATACTACATTAGATTACTACAATAGACTTCTACACTAGAATACTACACTACAATACTACACTAGAATACTAAAATAGACTACTACAAAAGAATACTACATTAGATTACTACAATAGACTTCTACACTAAACTACTACACTAGAATACTACAATAGACTATGACACCTGACTACAACAAAAGAATACTACATTAGATTACTATAATAGACTTCTACACTAGAATACTACACTACAATACTACACTAGAATACTAAAATAGACTACTACAAAAGAATACTACAATAGACTTCTACACTAGAATACGACACTACAATACTACAATAGAATACTACAATAGACTATGACACTAGATAACTACAAAAGAATACTACATTAGATTACTAAAATAGACTTCTACGCTAGAATACTACACTAGAAAACTACAATAGACAACTACAAAAGAATACTACATTAGATTACTACAATAGACTTCTAAACTAGAATACTACAATAGACTGTGACACTAGACAACTACACTAGACTACTACACTAAACTACTACAAAAGAATACTACATTAGATTACTACAATAGACTTCTACACTAGAATTCTACACTAGAATACTACAATAGACTATGGTACTAGACTACTACACTAGATTATTAAACTAGACTACTACACTAGACTACTGCACTAGACTACTACACTAGACTATGGCACTAGACTACTACACTAGATTATTAAACTAGACTACTACACTAGACTACTACACTAGACTACTACACTAGACTATGGCACTAGACTACTACACTAGATTATTAAACTAGACTACTACACTAGACTACTGCACTAGACTACTACACTAGACTATGGCACTAGACTACTACACTAGATTATTAAACTAGACTACTACACTAGACTACTGCACTAGACTACTACACTAGACTATGGCACTAGACTACTACACTAGATTATTAAACTAAACTACTACACTAGACTACTACACTAGACTACTACACTAGACTATGGCACTAGACTACTGCACTAGACTACTGCACTAGACTATGGCACTAGACTACTACATTAGATTATTAAACTAGACTACTACACTAGACTATGGCACTAGACTACTACACTAGCTTATTAAACTAGACTACTACACTAGACTACTGCACTAGACTACTGCACTAGACTATGGCACTAGACTACTACATTAGATTATTAAACTAGACTACTACACTAGACTATGGCACTAGACTACTACACTAGCTTATTAAACTAGACTACTACACTAGACTATGACACTACACTAGACTACTACACTAGACTATGGCACTAGACTACTACACTAAACTATGGCATTAGACTACTACACTAGACTATGGCACTAGACTACTACACTAGTTTATTAAACTAGACTACTACACTAGACTATGACACTACACTAGACTACTACACTAGACTATGACACTACACTAGACTACTATACTAGACTATGGCACTAGACTACTACACTAAACTATGGCATTAGACTACTACACTAGACTATGGCACTAGACTACTACACTAGTTTATTAAACTAGACTACTACACTAGACTATGACACTACACTAGACTACTACACTAAACTATGGCACTAGACTACTACACTAGATTATTAAACTAGACTACTACACTAGATTATTAAACTAGACTACTACACTAGTTTATTCAACTAGACTACTACACTAGACTATGGCACTAGACTACTACACTAGTTTATTAAACTAGAATACTACACTAGACTATGACACTAGACTACTACAATAGACTACTACAAAAGAATACTACATTAGATTACTACAATGAAATTCTACACTAGAATACTACACTACAATACTACACTAGAATACTACAATAGACTACTACAAAATAATACTACATTAGATTACTACAATAGACTTCTACACTAGAATACTACATTAGGTTACTACAATAGACTTCTACACTAGAATACTACACTACAATACTACACTAGAATACTACAATAGACTACTACAAAAGAATACTACATTAGATTACTACAATAGACTTCTACACTAAACTACTACACTAGAATACTACAATAGACTATGACACCTGACTACTACAAAATAATACTACATTAGATTACTATAATAGACTTCTACACTAGAATACTACACTACAATACTACACTAGAATACTAAAATAGACTACTACAAAAGAATACTACATTAGATTACTATAATAGACTTCTACACTAGAATACTACACTACAATACTACACTAGAATACTACAATAGACTACTACAAAAGAATACTACAATAGACTATGACACTAGACTACTACAAAAGAATACTACATTAGATTACTACAATAGACTTCTACACTAGAATACTACACTACAATACTACACTAGAATACTACAATAGACTACTACAAAAGAATACTACATTAGATTACTACAATAGACTTCTACACTAGAATACTACACTACAATACTACACTAGAATACTACAATAGACTACTACAAAAGAATACTACATTAGATTACTACAATAGACTTCTACACTAGAATACTACAATAGACTACTACAACAGAATACTACATTAGGTTACTACAATAGACTTCTACACTAGAATACTACACTACAATACTACACTAGAATACTACAATAGACAACTACAAAAGAATACTACATTAGATTACTACAATAGACTTCTACACTAAACTACTACACTAGAATACTACAATAGACTATGACACCTGACTACTACAAAAGAATACTACATTAGATTACTACAATAGACTTCTACACTAAACTACTACACTAGAATACTACAATAGACTATGACACCTGACTACTACAAAAGAATACTACATTAGATTACTATAATAGACTTCTACACTAGAATACTACACTACAATACTACACTAGAATACTAAAATAGACTACTACAAAAGAATACTACATTAGATTACTATAATAGACTTCTACACTAGAATACTACACTACAATACTACACTAGAATACTAAAATAGACTACTACAAAAGAATACTACAATAGACTTCTACACTAGAATACTACACTACAATACTACAATAGAATACTACAATAGACTATGACACTAGACAACTACAAAAGAATACTACATTAGATTACTAAAATAGACTTCTACGCTAGAATACTACACTAGAAAACTACAATAGACAACTACAAAAGAATACTACATTAGATTACTACAATAGACTTCTAAACTAGAATACTACAATAGACTGTGACACTAGACAACTACACTAGACTACTACACTAAACTACTACAAAAGAATACTACATTAGATTACTACAATAGACTTCTACACTAGAATACTACACTACAATACTACACTAGAATACTACAATAGACTACTACAAAAGAATACTACATTAGATTACTACAATAGACTACTACAATAGAATACTACACTAGAATACTACAATAGACTATGCCACCTGAATACTACAATAGAATACTACATTAGATTACTACAATAGACTTCTACACTAGAATACTACACTACAATACTACACTAGAATACTACAATAGACCACTACAAAAGAATACTACAATAGACTATGCCACCTGAATACTACAATAGAATACTACATTAGATTACTACAATAGACTTCTACACTAGAATACTACACTAGAATACTACAATAGACTACTACAAAAGAATACTACAATAGACTATGACACTAGACTACTACAATAGACTACTACAAAAGAATACTACATTAGATTACTACAATGAAATTCTACACTAGAATACTACACTACAATACTACACTAGAATACTACAATAGACTACTACAAAAGAATACTACATTAGATTACTACAATAGACTTCTACACTAGAATACTACACTACAATACTACACTAGAATACTACAATAGACTACTACAAAAGAATACTACAATAGACTATGACACTAGACTACTACAAAAGAATACTACATTAGATTACTACAATAGACTTCTACACTAGAATACTACACTACAATACTACACTAGAATACTACAATAGACTACTACAAAAGAATACTACATTAGATTACTACAATAGACTTCTACACTAGAATACTACACTACAATACTACACTAGAATACTACAATAGACTACTACAAAAGAATACTACATTAGATTACTACAATAGACTTCTACACTAGAATACTACAATAGACTACTACAACAGAATACTACATTAGGTTACTACAATAGACTTCTACACTAGAATACTACACTACAATACTACACTAGAATACTACAATAGACAACTACAAAAGAATACTACATTAGATTACTACAATAGACTTCTACACTAAACTACTACACTAGAATACTACAATAGACTATGACACCTGACTACTACAAAAGAATACTACATTAGATTACTACAATAGACTTCTACACTAAACTACTACACTAGAATACTACAATAGACTATGACACCTGACTACTACAAAAGAATACTACATTAGATTACTATAATAGACTTCTACACTAGAATACTACACTACAATACTACACTAGAATACTAAAATAGACTACTACAAAAGAATACTACAATAGACTTCTACACTAGAATACTACACTACAATACTACAATAGAATACTACAATAGACTATGACACTAGACAACTACAAAAGAATACTACATTAGATTACTAAAATAGACTTCTACGCTAGAATACTACACTAGAAAACTACAATAGACAACTACAAAAGAATACTACATTAGATTACTACAATAGACTTCTAAACTAGAATACTACAATAGACTGTGACACTAGACAACTACACTAGACTACTACACTAAACTACTACAAAAGAATACTACATTAGATTACTACAATAGACTTCTACACTAGAATACTACACTACAATACTACACTAGAATACTACAATAGACTACTACAAAAGAATACTACATTAGATTACTACAATAGACTACTACAATAGAATACTACACTAGAATACTACAATAGACTATGCCACCTGAATACTACAATAGAATACTACATTAGATTACTACAATAGACTTCTACACTAGAATACTACACTACAATACTACACTAGAATACTACAATAGACCACTACAAAAGAATACTACAATAGACTATGCCACCTGAATACTACAATAGAATACTACATTAGATTACTACAATAGACTTCTACACTAGAATACTACACTAGAATACTACAATAGACTACTACAAAAGAATACTACAATAGACTATGACACTAGACTACTACAATAGACTACTACAAAAGAATACTACATTAGATTACTACAATGAAATTCTACACTAGAATACTACACTACAATACTACACTAGAATACTACAATAGACTACTACAAAAGAATACTACATTAGATTACTACAATAGACTTCTACACTAGAATACTACATTAGGTTACTACAATAGACTTCTACACTAGAATACTACACTACAATACTACACTAGAATACTACAATAGACTACTACAAAAGAATACTACATTAGATTACTACAATAGACTTCTACACTAAACTACTACACTAGAATACTACAATAGACTATGACACCTGACTACAACAAAAGAATACTACATTAGATTACTATAATAGACTTCTACACTAGAATACTACACTACAATACTACACTAGAATACTACAATAGACTACTACAAAAGAATACTACAATAGACTATGACACTAGACTACTACAAAAGAATACTACATTAGATTACTACAATAGACTTCTACACTAGAATACTACACTACAATACTACACTAGAATACTACAATAGACTACTACAAAAGAATACTACATTAGATTACTACAATAGACTTCTACACTAGAATACTACACTACAATACTACACTAGAATACTACAATAGACTACTACAAAAGAATACTACATTAGATTACTACAATAGACTTCTACACTAGAATACTACAATAGACTACTACAACAGAATACTACATTAGGTTACTACAATAGACTTCTACACTAGAATACTACACTACAATACTACACTAGAATACTACAATAGACAACTACAAAAGAATACTACATTAGATTACTACAATAGACTTCTACACTAAACTACTACACTAGAATACTACAATAGACTATGACACCTGACTACTACAAAAGAATACTACATTAGATTACTACAATAGACTTCTACACTAAACTACTACACTAGAATACTACAATAGACTATGACACCTGACTACTACAAAAGAATACTACATTAGATTACTATATGTCATGATGTCAGTTTCCCTGTCCTCCCGTGCTCTCTCCCCCTCCCCTACCTGTGTGTCTGGAGCTGGGTGGAGTGCCTGACTCCTCCCGTGCACACCTGGGGTGCATCAGCCTAATCACCACCACCTGCTGCTGAGTACAAGAAGGCTTGGCAGTCTACACTCGGTGCCAGACCGTCCGCGTGTAAAACGTGAATGTTTCTAGCTAAGCTTTGTTATTTGGTACTTTCCTGCAAATGCTCATTCGGATTTATGCACCCTCCAGATTCCTGCCTCCACTCGCCCAGCTCCTGCCGTCACGTTCCAGTCCCGGTATCGCCTCCTGCTCGTCTCGTCTCCGGCTCGTCTCGTCTCCTGCTCGTCTCGTCTCCTGCTCGTCTCGTCTCCTGCTCGTCTCGTCTCCTGTCCGGTCCTGGTCTCTGGTTTGTCGCCCGCTCCCCGCTCTGGTCTTCGTCTGCTCCGCCCGCCCTGGTACCGCACCTGCTTCTATCCCCGCCCTGGTCCTGTCCTGCCCGCCTCTACCTGCACCGCACCCGCCTGACCCGTCTCCCGCTCCCCGGTTCCTGTACCTGCTCTTGTGACCTGTTTAAAGACTGCATTTTCACCGCTGTAAATAAACACTGTTAAAACTGCTCTGGTCTGCATCCTTTGGTCCTATCCGCACCGTTACGACAGAACGGTCTGGCCACTATGGACCAAGCAGGCTCAGATCCGGACCAGACGCGCCGCCTCACGCACTCTCACCCCGAGGCGGTGCTGGGTCAGCATGAACAATCCATTCGAACTCTATTGGAGCTAAATCAGACATTGTCCCAGCAGGTGGCACAGCTTAACCACCAGGTGGCCGCGCTCCTCGTCACCCCGCCTGCTGCAGCTGGAGCGCCGCCACGCCTCCCGGAGCCGAGAGGCACGGATCCGGAGCCGTATGCTGGACAACCTCACCTCTGTCGCGGATTCCTGTTCCAGTGCGAGTTCATGTTCCAGCAATGCCCTTCTCGTTTCAGCTCGGGGGCCACCAAGATCCGATATATATGTGGATTACTCCGGGGCAGAGCTCTCCAGTGGGCAGAGGCGCGCCTAATGAAGACGTCTGTGGATAGCCTGGATTTTAATGAATTTGTGTCCACGTTTAAGCTGGTGTTTGACCACCCGCACTACCAGGACAATGCTGCCTCCCGGTTATTGACTCTCAGCCAGGGCTCCAGGACGGTAGCGGATTATTCCATTGAATTCTGGACACATGCGGCGGAGCTGGACTGGACGGACAGCGCGCTGCGGGCTGTGTTTGTGCGGGGCCTGAACGAGACTTTGAAAGATGAATTGGTTTCCCGGGACGAACCCCCCGACCTGCGGACCCTCATCTCCCTCACTCACCGTATAGACAACCGCCTACGGGCTCGTCGCCGAGAGAGACGCCGGTCACCGGTCCCGCCGGAGCCACGCGCTGCCCCGCCCCCGCCGGATGAGCCCATGCAACTCGACAGGACCCTTGTGTCGGCCGAGGAGCGTCAACGGAGGCGTCGTCTGGTCGGGGCTTGCCTCTACTGCGGTGAGCGCGGACATTATGTGGTCACTTGCCCAGTTCGGCCAAAAGGGGGGGCCCACCAGTAGCACTGGGAGTACTGGTGGGCGAGCAACACATCCTGGACTCTTCTAATAGACTGCGGCTCAGCGCCACCCTGTGCGTTCGCACAGAGACCTTATGCGTTTCCGCCCTTATCGACTCCGGGGCTGAGAGGGACTTTATTGATGCCCAAGTCGCGGAGCAGCTCGGGGTCTACCTGGAGCCCCTCGAACGCCCCTTAAATGCCCAGGGGCTCAATGGACGTTTTCTGGGGCACATCACTCACATCACAGAACCTGTCACCGTGATTCTGTCCGGCAACCACCAAGAGAACCGTCAGTTTCATGTCCTGTCCTCCTCCGCTTCTCCTCTGGTCCTTGGTTACCCCTGGCTACGCGCCCACAACCCTGTTTTCGATTGGGCCAGGGGCGGAGTTTCGGGCTGGAGTCCCGATTGCCACGCCAAGTGCCTTCGGTCCGCCCTCCCTCCGGCCGGGAGGTCCGTTCCTGTCGCTGATCCGTCCCCAGACACCCCCAATCTGTCCTCGGTGCCTGCTGAATATCACGACCTGGGGGAGGTTTTTAGCAAGAGCAAGGCCCTCTCTTTACCGCCCCACCGTCCATATGACTGCGCCATTGACCTCCTGCCGGGTGCCCCACTACCATCTAGCAGGCTATATAACCTGTCTAAACCTGAACGCGAGTCAATGGAGGACTATATCCGTGGGTCCCTGGCTGCCGGAATCATCCGCCCGTCCACTTCACCCGTGGGAGCGGGGTTCTTCTTTGTGGCTAAGAAGGACAAATCCCTGCGGCCTTGCATTGATTACCGGGGTCTGAACAATATAACCGTAAAGAATAAATACCCGCTTCCCTTACTGGACTCGGCATTTACGCCCCTCCACGGTGCGACCATCTTCTCAAAGTTGGATTTGCGGAATGCGTACCACCTGGTGCGCATCAGGGAGGGAGACGAATGGAAGACGGCCTTCAAGACACCCCTGGGACATTTCGAATACTTGGTCATGCCCTTCGGTCTCACCAACGCCCCTGCCGTATTCCAAGCCCTCATCAACGATGTGCTCCGTGATTTCCTTAACCGATTCGTCTTTGTTTACTTGGATGACATCTTGATTTTCTCGCGGTCCCCCCAGGAGCATCATCAGCACGTTCGCCAGGTTCTCCAGCGCCTCCTCGAGAATAAACTGTTCGTGAAAGCTGAGAAATGCGAGTTTCACGCAGAGGAGGTCAGCTTTTTGGGCTTCATTGTGGGGCGGGGCCAAGTAAGAGCTGACCCCGAAAAGATCCAGGCTGTCACTGAGTGGCCCGTTCCTACCAGCCGGAGACAGCTCCAGAGATTTATCGGCTTTGCCAATTTTTATAGACGTTTCATCCGGGATTTTAGTAGGGTTATCTCGCCCTTAACTAAACTCACCTCTCCCGCTTTGCCGTTTGCCTGGTCTCCTGAGGCGCAGACAGCCTTCGAGAAGCTTAAGAGACTATTTACCTCCGCTCCCATCCTGCACCAGCCCGACCCTTCACGGCAATTCATCGTGGAGGTCGACGCCTCCGACTCGGGAGTGGGGGCCGTGCTTTCGCAGAGGTTCGACCCCCACAACCGCCTCTGTCCCTGCGCCTTCTTTTCCCGGCGATTGTCCTCGGCCGAGGTCAATTATGATGTGGGGGATCGGGAGCTCCTTGCCGTAAAGCTGGCCTTGGAGGAGTGGCGCCACTGGCTCGAAGGGGCGGAGCAACCATTCAT
Source organism: Periophthalmus magnuspinnatus (assembly GCF_009829125.3). Taxonomy (NCBI): domain Eukaryota; kingdom Metazoa; phylum Chordata; class Actinopteri; order Gobiiformes; family Gobiidae; genus Periophthalmus; species Periophthalmus magnuspinnatus. The sequence goes on along the minus strand of NC_047127.1, from coordinate 19,255,136 downwards.
CGTCTGGACCGACCATAAAAACTTGGAGTACATCCAGTCCGCCAGGCGCCTCAATCCCCGTCAAGCTCGTTGGTCCCTCTTCTTCAGCCGCTTCAACTTTCTCCTCACCTACCGCCCCGGATCTCGGAACGTCAAACCAGATGCCCTCTCCCGCCAGTTCGCCCTGGAGGATAGCCCGGTCACCGCAGAAACAATTATCCCCTCCTCGTGTGTGGTGGCCGCGGTCCATTGGGATATCGAGGACACCGTCCGAGAGGCCCAGACCAACGACCCCGACCCAGGTAACGGCCCTCCAGATAAACTGTTTGTTCCCGATTCTGTCCGGTCTCAGGTGCTCCAGTGGGTCCATGCCTCCCGTTTCGCCTGCCATCCTGGTGCCGGTCGCTCTCTCTCCCTCCTCAGGAGACGCTTCTGGTGGCCCACGATGGACACAGACACCCGGGCTTATGTCGCCGCCTGCCAGGTATGTGCTCGGGCCAAGGCCTCCCACTCACCCCCTTCTGGTCTCTTGCATCCTCTCCCAGTTCCTCGTCGCCCTTGGTCCCACATCGCCTTGGACTTCGTGACGGGCCTTCCCCCTTCCCAGGGGAACACGGTGGTTCTCACCATTGTGGACCGCTTCTCCAAGGCCGCCCATTTCGTTGCCCTGCCTAAGCTCCCCACAGCCAAAGAAACTGCCGACCAGCTGACCAGTCATGTCTTCCGACTCCACGGCATCCCGGTGGACATCGTGTCCGACAGAGGGACCCAATTCACCTCTCAGGTATGGCGGTCTTTCTGCGACAGTTTGGGGGCCACGGTTAGCCTCACGTCCGGGTTCCATCCACAATCTAATGGGCAGACGGAGCGGGCCAACCAAGACCTGGAGTCGGCCCTACGGTGCACAGCCTCCGCCAACCCCGCGACCTGGAGTACTCACCTACCCTGGATAGAGTACGCTCACAACTCCCTCGTGAGTTCCGCCACTGGTATGTCCCCCTTCGAGGCATCGCTGGGATATCAACCCCCTCTCTTTCCCACGGAGGAGAGGGACCTCGCCGTCCCGTCTGTTCAGCGCCATCTCCAGCGCTGTCGCCGGATCTGGAAGAAGGCCAGGGCGGCCCTTCTTCGGGCTGGAGCGCGCACTAAGGCGACGGCCGATCGCCACCGTGTCCCGGCGCCCGTATACCAACCTGGCCAGATGGTTTGGCTCTCCGCCAAGACGGTCCCGCTGAAGACGGACTCTCGTAAGCTGTCCCCCCGATTCCTGGGACCGTTTAAGATCATGAGGATCATAAATCCATCGGCGGTGCGCCTCCAGTTACCCCCGTCTCTCCGGATTCATCCGACCTTTCACGTCTCCCAGGTTAAACCAGTCCGGACCAGCGACCTGTGCCCTCCGGCCGATCCCCCACCGCCCGCCCGAGTCATTGACGGCCACCCGGCGTTCACCGTCCGCCGCCTGATTGACGTTCGTCGCCGTGGTAGGGGCCTCCAGTACCTCGTCGATTGGGAGGGTTACGGTCCGGAGGAGCGATCCTGGGTGCCCAGGGCACGCATTCTGGACCCCGACATGGTGAGAGACTTCCACCGCGCTCATCCTGACAAGCCTGGGGGTCCACCAGGAGGTGGACCTTAGGGGGGGGGTACTGTCATGATGTCAGTTTCCCTGTCCTCCCGTGCTCTCTCCCCCTCCCCTACCTGTGTGTCTGGAGCTGGGTGGAGTGCCTGACTCCTCCCGTGCACACCTGGGGTGCATCAGCCTAATCACCACCACCTGCTGCTGAGTACAAGAAGGCTTGGCAGTCTACACTCGGTGCCAGACCGTCCGCGTGTAAAACGTGAATGTTTCTAGCTAAGCTTTGTTATTTGGTACTTTCCTGCAAATGCTCATTCGGATTTATGCACCCTCCAGATTCCTGCCTCCACTCGCCCAGCTCCTGCCGTCACGTTCCAGTCCCGGTATCGCCTCCTGCTCGTCTCGTCTCCGGCTCGTCTCGTCTCCTGCTCGTCTCGTCTCCTGCTCGTCTCGTCTCCTGCTCGTCTCGTCTCCTGTCCGGTCCTGGTCTCTGGTTTGTCGCCCGCTCCCCGCTCTGGTCTTCGTCTGCTCCGCCCGCCCTGGTACCGCACCTGCTTCTATCCCCGCCCTGGTCCTGTCCTGCCCGCCTCTACCTGCACCGCACCCGCCTGACCCGTCTCCCGCTCCCCGGTTCCTGTACCTGCTCTTGTGACCTGTTTAAAGACTGCATTTTCACCGCTGTAAATAAACACTGTTAAAACTGCTCTGGTCTGCATCCTTTGGTCCTATCCGCACCGTTACGACACTATAATAGACTTCTACACTAGAATACTACACTACAATACTACACTAGAATACTAAAATAGACTACTACAAAAGAATACTACAATAGACTTCTACACTAGAATACTACACTACAATACTACAATAGAATACTACAATAGACTATGACACTAGACAACTACAAAAGAATACTACATTAGATTACTAAAATAGACTTCTACGCTAGAATACTACACTAGAAAACTACAATAGACAACTACAAAAGAATACTACATTAGATTACTACAATAGACTTCTAAACTAGAATACTACAATAGACTGTGACACTAGACAACTACACTAGACTACTACACTAAACTACTACAAAAGAATACTACATTAGATTACTACAATAGACTTCTACACTAGAATACTACACTACAATACTACACTAGAATACTACAATAGACTACTACAAAAGAATACTACATTAGATTACTACAATAGACTACTACAACAGAATACTACACTAGAATACTACAATAGACTATGCCACCTGAATACTACAATAGAATACTACATTAGATTACTACAATAGACTTCTACACTAGAATACTACACTAGAATACTACAATAGACTACTACAAAAGAATACTACAATAGACTATGACACTAGACTACTACAATAGACTACTACAAAAGAATACTACATTAGATTACTACAATGAAATTCTACACTAGAATACTACACTACAATACTACACTAGAATACTACAATAGACTACTACAAAAGAATACTACATTAGATTACTACAATAGACTTCTACACTAGAATACTACATTAGGTTACTACAATAGACTTCTACACTAGAATACTACACTACAATACTACACTAGAATACTACAATAGACTACTACAAAAGAATACTACATTAGATTACTACAATAGACTTCTACACTAAACTACTACACTAGAATACTACAATAGACTATGACACCTGACTACAACAAAAGAATACTACATTAGATTACTATAATAGACTTCTACACTAGAATACTACACTACAATACTACACTAGAATACTACAATAGACTACTACAAAAGAATACTACAATAGACTTCTACACTAGAATACTACACTACAATACTACACTAGAATACTAAAATAGACTACTACAAAAGAATACTACAATAGACTTCTACACTAGAATACTACAATAGACTATGCCACCTGAATACTACAATAGAATACTACATTAGATTACTACAATAGACTTCTACACTAGAATACTACACTACAATACTACACTAGAATACTACAATAGACCACTACAAAAGAATACTACAATAGACTATGCCACCTGAATACTACAATAGAATACTACATTAGATTACTACAATAGACTTCTACACTAGAATACTACACTAGAATACTACAATAGACTACTACAAAAGAATACTACAATAGACTATGACACTAGACTACTACAATAGACTACTACAAAAGAATACTACATTAGATTACTACAATGAAATTCTACACTAGAATACTACACTACAATACTACACTAGAATACTACAATAGACTACTACAAAAGAATACTACATTAGATTACTACAATAGACTTCTACACTAAACTACTACACTAGAATACTACAATAGACTATGACACCTGACTACAACAAAAGAATACTACATTAGATTACTATAATAGACTTCTACACTAGAATACTACACTACAATACTACACTAGAATACTACAATAGACTACTACAAAAGAATACTACAATAGACTTCTACACTAGAATACTACACTACAATACTACACTAGAATACTAAAATAGACTACTACAAAAGAATACTACAATAGACTTCTACACTAGAATACTACAATAGACTATGCCACCTGAATACTACAATAGAATACTACATTAGATTACTACAATAGACTTCTACACTAGAATACTACACTACAATACTACACTAGAATACTACAATAGACCACTACAAAAGAATACTACAATAGACTATGCCACCTGAATACTACAATAGAATACTACATTAGATTACTACAATAGACTTCTACACTAGAATACTACACTAGAATACTACAATAGACTACTACAAAAGAATACTACAATAGACTATGACACTAGACTACTACAATAGACTACTACAAAAGAATACTACATTAGATTACTACAATGAAATTCTACACTAGAATACTACACTACAATACTACACTAGAATACTACAATAGACTACTACAAAAGAATACTACATTAGATTACTACAATAGACTTCTACACTAGAATACTACATTAGGTTACTACAATAGACTTCTACACTAGAATACTACACTACAATACTACACTAGAATACTACAATAGACTACTACAAAAGAATACTACATTAGATTACTACAATAGACTTCTACACTAAACTACTACACTAGAATACTACAATAGACTATGACACCTGACTACAACAAAAGAATACTACATTAGATTACTATAATAGACTTCTACACTAGAATACTACACTACAATACTACACTAGAATACTACAATAGACTACTACAAAAGAATACTACAATAGACTTCTACACTAGAATACTACACTACAATACTACACTAGAATACTAAAATAGACTACTACAAAAGAATACTACAATAGACTTCTACACTAGAATACTACACTACAATACTACAATAGAATACTACAATAGACTATGACACTAGACAACTACAAAAGAATACTACATTAGATTACTAAAATAGACTTCTACGCTAGAATACTACACTAGAAAACGACAATAGACAACTACAAAAGAATACTACATTAGATTACTACAATAGACTTCTAAACTAGAATACTACAATAGACTGTGACACTAGACAACTACACTAGACTACTACACTAAACTACTACAAAAGAATACTACATTAGATTACTACAATAGACTTCTACACTAGAATACTACAATAGACTATGGTACTAGACTACTACACTAGATTATTAAACTAGACTACTACACTAGACTACTGCACTAGACTACTACACTAGACTATGGCACTAGACTACTACACTAGATTATTTAACTAGACTACTACACTAGACTACTACACTAGACTACTACACTAGAGTATGGCACTAGACTACTGCACTAAACTATGGCACTAGACTACTACACTAGATTATTAAACTAGACTACTACACTAGACTACTGCACTAGACTACTACACTAGACTATGGCACTAGACTACTACACTAGATTATTAAACTAAACTACTACACTAGACTACTACACTAGACTACTACACTAGACTATGGCACTAGACTACTGCACTAGACTATGGCACTAGACTACTACATTAGATTATTAAACTAGACTACTACACTAGACTATGGCACTAGACTACTACACTAGCTTATTAAACTAGACTACTACACTAGACTATGACACTACACTAGACTACTACACTAGACTATGGCACTAGACTACTACACTAAACTATGGCATTAGACTACTACACTAGACTATGGCACTAGACTACTACACTAGTTTATTAAACTAGACTACTACACTAGACTATGACACTACACTAGACTACTACACTAAACTATGGCACTAGACTACTACACTAAACTATGGCACTAGACTACTACACTAGATTATTAAACTAGACTACTACACTAGATTATTAAACTAGACTACTACACTAGTTTATTCAACTAGACTACTACACTAGACTATGGCACTAGACTACTACACTAGTTTATTAAACTAGACTACTACACTAGACTATGACACTAGACTACTGCTCAAGACTACTATAATAGACTACTCCACTAAATTAGTGCACAAGACTGCTGCAATAAACTACTACAGCAAACTACTACACTAGACTAGTACACAATACTACTATGCTAGACTACAATACTAGACTAGTACAGAAGATTACTACACCAGACTATGACACTAGACTACTGCTCAAGACTACTATACTAGACTACTACACTAAAGAGTACACAAGACTACTTCACTAGACTACCACAGCAGACTACTAGACTGGACTACTACACTAGACTAGTACACAAGGCTATTACACTAGACTAGTACTAGTACACAAAACTCCTACACTAGACTGCTACACTAGACAACTATACTAGAGTACTGAATTACACTAGTACAGTAGACTACTACTACACTTGACTGTTAGTGAGAGAGAGAGAGAGAGAGAGAGAGAGAGAGAGGAGTGAGGTGAGAGTGGAGAGAAAGAGAGACGAGAGGATAGAGAGAGAGAAGAGAGAGAGAGACAATGGAAGGGAGAGGGAGAGGAGGATAGTTGAGGGAGATGAAAGAAGAGATAGGGAATAATATATCTCCGAAATAAATGAGAGAGAGAGAGAGAGACAGAAAGGGAAAGAGTAAACAACAGAGGAAGGAGAGGGGAAAGAGAAGAGGAGAGAGAAAGAGAGACAAGATGAAGAAGAGGGGGGGATTATAGAGGAGAAGAGATAGGAAAGAGAGAGAGGGGAGAGGGGGAGAAGTAAGCAGAGAGACAGAAGAAGGAGAGGGTAGGAATGAGAGTAAAGTGTGTTAAGTTGAAAATGCTTTGTACAAATGTGTTCATCTCCCGCAGCTTCACCTGAACTCACCGAGAAAAACGGGACGATGAAGGTATAAATAAATAAACGACAACAACACATTCTCAGGGTGAAAATAAAGGGAGGATTATTCACTGACAGAATGAGAGGAGCCGACCACAGCGAAAAAGTCATGAAAAAAACAAGAAGAGCATCCAAACATGAGGCAGAAAACAGAGGGATTTTAGAGGTGAGAGAGAGAGACAAAGAGAGAGAGGGGAGATGAGAGCAGAGAGGAAAGACAGAGAGTAAGAGAGAGAGAGATAGAGAGAGAGGGGAGATGAGAGGAGAGAGAGACAGAAAGAGAGAGACAGAGAGACAGTAGATGAGAGAGAGAAGGAGATGAGAGGGAGAGGAGAGAAAGACAGAGGAGAGACAGAGAGAGTAAGGTACAGGAGATAGAGAGGAAAGAAAGAAGAGGATATGTTTTTCTGTAGTTAATATTTAAACAGTCATTTGTCACAGTAGAAATGTATTAAAACACTGTACAGAATAGATTCTGTATCTTTGTCCCATGTTCATCAAAAACATGAAGAGGTTTTACATCCATGCATGTTTGAGTCATCTAGTGATCTCTCCTCGGCCCTATTCAAACCCTCCTTATGGTTAGCAGTACAAGCCTGTACAAGGCTCCGCCCACAAGCCTACATCACCCATGCTCACACACGACAATTCTCTATAAATATACAAAAACATGATGCAAAACTGTACACAGCAACTTGACAAACCATTAGTGGGATGCAGCTGATTGTGTGGTGATGGTGCTCTGAAGGGGGAGGGACTTCAGTACAGACAGCAAAGGGGTGAGAGACTCAGAGCATCAAAAACGAAAGTGAAACTTATAAAACATGTCAATACACCAGAGAAATAAAATACCCCCTCTTTAATACCCTATAGAGCTTAAATACCCCCGATTGGTTGGTCCTGCAGTTGTTTGAAGGAGACACATAAATAATAACACAGGAGCACTGACATGAGGCACGTATTATCTGCCTCTCTTGTGTCTCCCTGTGTGTTCTCCCCCTCCCGCACCTCTGGAGCGGGGCGGAGTTGCTGGCTCCTCCCGCGCGCACCTGGAGCGCATCAGCGCAATCACCTCCACCTGCTGCGGAGCTTAAGATGGACGAGCTTCAGACACTCGGTGCCAGACCGTCCGCGTGTCAACGTATATGCCTCAGTCTAGCTTTGTATTGGTGTTGCCTGTCCGCCCGTTACTTACCGGATTTCTGCTACCTTCCAGATCCCTGCTCTCACTTGTCCCTGCTCCTGCCTCCGCGCTCCAGCCCCGGTACAGTCCTCCTCACTGCCTTCCTCCTGTCCTGTCTTGGTCTCCGGCTTGCTTCCCATCTCCGGCCCTGGCTGTCTTCGTGCCCGCCCTGGACATCTCTGCCTGGCGTGCTCTGTTCTCACCCTGCCCTGTCTTCCGCTCTCTGGACTATCCCTGCTGGATCTTCCCTGGCCCTGCTCCTGGTCCCGTCGTGCTCCGGCCCTGGCTGTCTTCGTGCCCGCTCTGGACATCTCTGCCTGGCGTGCTCCGGTCTCACCCTGAACCTGTCCTCGTCTCGGTCCTGGTTTCCCGTCCCTGCTCGGCACCACTCCCATCTGGTTCGCCTCCCGCTACCCGCTCCTCGCTCCCTGTGTGTGTGTTACATGAACTATTAAGACTGAACCTTTCACTAACTGTAAATAAAACACTGTAAACCTGTCCCGAGTCCTGCACGTCTTTGATCCGCTACACCCACCGTTACGACAAGCACTGTGAATAGAAATGATACACTTTGAAAATGCCTCATGTTCTAATGTTAATGATTTGTTGAACTCTGTGACTTTGAGTGTTTTGAATGTTCTGGACGCCATTGCCCCGATGAAGGTTAAAATGGTTAAAGATAAGCAGAAAGCGCCATGGAGGAATGATGACTCGGTCAGGGCACAGAAAAGGGAGGAGGGCCGAGCGGGAATGGAGCAAGTCAAAGCTCCAGGTTCATTATGAGATTTACAGAGAAAAGATGCACATGTACAACCACAGTTTATGTAGAACAAGGGAGAGGGATTTTTCAGACATTATTGGAAGTTGTAGCAACAACTCTCGTGTCCTGTTTGCAACAATAAACAGATAAACAAACCCTCCAGCTCTGCTACTGTTAGAACTAATCTACACATCTAAGTGCAATGAGTTTGCAGTATTCTTTAATGACAAGGTTCAGGGCATTGAAATACCTTTAATTCCACAACACAAATAACTCAGCACCCACCTAGACACTTAAAGCTGACTCACTTTGCACCTGTAACTGACAAAACTGTTCCAGAGATGGTCACCAGTCTGAGTTCATCTTCATGCTGCCTCCATGTGTTACCCACTAAATTTCTAAAATCTGTGCCCAACAGTTTGCTGTCCCCACTCGTTTGAATAATTAACATTTGACTTCAATCTGGAACATTCCCAAGAGCTTTGAAAATTGTGGTTATCAAGCCTCTCCTGAAGAAGAACAGTCTTGATACCACAATACTGAACAATTACCGACCAATCTCAAATCTGCCCTTTTTAGGCAAAGTCCTTGAAAAAACTGTTTACCAACAGTTTATTAACTTTCTCCAAATGAACAACTCCTTTGATGTCTTCCAGTCAGGTTTTAGACCCACCACAGCACTGAGACTGCTCTTATCAAGGTGACAAATGACATCTGCCTGAACACTGATGCAGGCAAAGTCTTGTTAGATCTGAGTGATGCCTTTGACACTGTGGATCATGAGATCATCTTACAGAGACTAGAGGACTGGGAGGGCATCTGCGGTACTGCACTAAACTGGTTCAAGGTTTGTTCCAAGCTGCACTCTGCTTGTCTCCATGAAGATGTTCTTGCTTTGACTTTGTTGAAATTAGAAAATGTGTCTCAGATGAAATGTCCCTGACCTGTGGGGTGCCCCAGGGATCAATCCATGGACCCCTGTTGTTCAATCTCTACATGCTGCCATTAGGCCAGTTAATACACAGCAATAATGTGTCCTACCACAACTCTGCAGATGACACTCAGATCTATGTCTCACTGCAGCAGGTGAATATGGACCAGTGGATTCACTGCATCAACAGATCAGTGTGTGGAGGAAAAACAACTTTCTTCTGCTAAACTTGGACAGGACTCAAGTCATCATCTTTGGCCACAGAAACACAGAAACTGTCATGAGGCACGTATCTCTGCTCCGCTTTTGCCTTCCTGTGTGCTCTCCCCCCTCCCTCACCTGTCTGTACCTGGAGCTGGGCGGAGCCCTCGGCTCCTCGTGCGCGCACCTGTGTCCCATCAGGGTATCACCACCACCTGCCGTGCTTAAGAGGAGCTGGGAGAAGACACCCTGTGCCAGACCGTCCGCGTGTCAACGTTCCGGTTCTCCTGACCTCCCTAGCTCCTGGCTTCTGGCTCTGTTCCTGACTTCGCGCTCCAGCTCTGGTATTGTCAACTCCTTACCTTCACCTCCCTGTCTCGTCCTGGACCCCGGCAGTACCACACCCCGGCTCCGGTTCCCGCTCTCCTGTCTGCTCAGGCTCTGCTTCCTCCGGTTCACTTCCCAGTCTGGTCTGCGCCCCGCTCCCGGCGGATCCCTGTTCCCGTCTCAGCGTCTCCCCCGACACGCCCCTGGCTCTTGCTCACGTCCTGCCCTCTTGTTGGATTATTGGACTATTGTTTGTATTTATCACTAACTGTAAATGAAACACTGTAAACCTGTCCCGAGTCCTGCAAGTCTTTGGTCCACCCCCAACCCCGCTGTTACGACAGAACAGTCTGGCCAAAATGGACCAAGCAGACTCGGGAGTGGATCAGGCGCTGCGCCAAGCTTTTTCCCACCACGAAGTGATTATTGGGCAGCACGACCAGTCCCGCCGGACTCTGTTGGACTATAACCATATTGGATTAAGAGCTCACCACAGCACAGAGACTGCACTGCTTAAAGTAACAAATGATTTACTACTAGCTGCTGATAACGGGCTGGCTTCAGTCCTGGTCCTACTGGACCTCAGTGCAGCGTTTGACACCATTGATCACAACATTCTACTGCAGAGGTTAGAATGTGACATTGGAATCAGAGGGACCGCCCTCAAATGGTTTAAATCCTATCTATCAGATAGGTACCAGTTTGTTAGTATAAACCAGAGCAGCTCTCCCTGTTCTAAAGTAGTCTGTGGTGTTCCACAAGGATCCGTGCTTGGTCCAATCCTATTTACTCTGTATATGTTGCCATTGGGAAACATTATCAGAAAACATGGCATTAATTTTCACTGCTATGCTGATGACACTCAGCTGTACTTATCAATGAAACCAAATCAGACTGATGAAATAGATAAACTCAGTGCCTGTGTGAAGGACATCAAAACCTGGATGACCTTGAATTACCTGCTCTTAAATCCTGAAAAAACAGAGGTCATTGTCGTTGGTCCCAAAAGTCAAAGAGATTCTCTGTCGGACCAGATAATCTCACTCGACAATGTGAGTATAGCTTCTAGCCCTACTGTAAAAAATCTTGGAGTCCTATTTGATCAAAATCTCTCATTCACAGCCCATATAAACCTAGCTTGTAAAACCGCATACTTTCACCTGCGAAATATAGTTAAAATTAGAAATATTTTACCTAAAAACGATGCTGAAAAACTCATCCATCCATCCATCATTTGTTACTTCCAGAGTTGATTACTGTAATTCTCTGCTCGCCGCCTGCCCCAAAAGCACTATAAGGAGCCTCCAGTTGGTCCAAAATGCAGCGGCCAGAGTCCTAACAGGAACTAAAAGAAGAGACCACATCAGTCCTGTACTAAAATATCTGCACTGGCTTCCTGTCGAGCTTAGAATCAAATTCAAAGTCGTCCTCCTGACATACAAAGCCCTAAACGGTATGTCCCCATCCTATCTGCAAGATGCTATTGTCCCGTACCAGCCAAACAGAGCACTCCGCTCTCAGAATGCAGGGCTATTAGTGGTTCCTAGAGTGTCCAAAAGTACAGTGGGAGAGAGAGCATTCAGTTACCAAGCTCCTGTGCTATGGAATCAACTCCCTGCTGATGTTAAACAGGCCCCCACAGTCTCTGTATTTAAGACCAGGCTTAAAATCTTTCTCTTCGGTATAGACCAGGTTACATAGTGAGGGAGTTAGGGGCATTAAAACCCGGGATAAGACAGGCTGCAGTAGGAGATAACTAGCTGGGGGAAGTATGGCAACCTGAGCACTATCCTCTGCTTTGTCCTATTTTCTCATCAGCAATGCTATTCACATGTTGTCCCCTGTCCCACTCCCCCTGTGGAGTGTAACTCTTTCAGATGCCCCGATGACAGCTGGACCCTCTCCTCCTCCCCGCCTGGCCCTCCTCCACCCGCCTCCCTCTCGTCCTCGCCCGGCTCTCCTCCTCCTCACCTGGTCTTTCTCCTCCTCGCCGGATGGGTTTCCTCCGGGTACTCCAGTTTCCGCCATCAACATGGACGCCCTTCAAGACAACTGTTGTTGTGATTTTGGGCGTTACAAAAATAAAATGAATTGAATTGAATAACCAGACTCTTACCCAACAAGTGTCCCAGCTTACCGGCCAAGTTGTGGCTCTGCTCGCCGCCTCGCCTCCGACCCCGCCTCCCGCTGCTGCTGCCGTCGGAAGTGCGGTGCTGCCACGTTCCCCGGAGTCGAGGGGCACGGACCTCGACCCCTACTCAGGTCAGCCCGGCTTATTTTGGGGATTTTTTGTTACAGTGCAAGTTTATGTTCCAGCAGTGTCCTGCCCGTTTTGATTCTGATGCCGCTAAGATACGGTACATCTGTGGACTACTCAGAGGAAGGGCGCTTCAGTGGGTGGAGGCACGGCTGTCTAACATGGCTCCGGACAATCTGAAGTATGAGAACTTTCTGTCAGCTTTTAAACTGTTTTTTGATCACCCGCACTACCAAGCGGATGCGGCTGCCCGTCTGTTAAGCCTCGCCCAGAGGCGCCGGTCCGTAGTGGATTACTCCATAGAGTTTTGGACGCTTGCGGCAGAGGTTGATTGGATGGACAGTGCGCTGCGGGTTGCTTTTTTAAAGGGACTTAACGAACATTTAAAAGATGAGTTGGTTTCCCGAGATTAGCCCCCGGATTTACAGTCTCTCATTTCGTTGGCCCACCGGATTGATAACCAGCTGCAGACACGGCGGAGGGAAAGACGCCGGTCGCCGGTCTTGTGAGAGACATGTGTTTCCCCGCTGCCTCCGGAGGAGCCGATGCAGCTAGGCCGGACCAGCGTGTCCGCTGAGGAACGTAGCCGACATCGCCGCCTGGCGGGGGAGTGTCTCTACTGTGGTGAGCGGGGACATTTCATTGCTGGTTGCCCGGTCCGGCCAAAAGGGGGCGCCCACCAGTAGCACTGGGAGTACTGGTGGGTCAGTCTCACATCCCAGAAAGGAACAATAGACTTTTGTTGAAAGCTACCCTGTGTCTTCACTCGGATACTTTACCTGTTGTAGCCCTCATCGATTCTGGGTCTGAAGAGGATTTTATTGACAAACAGCTTGCGGAGCAGTGTGGAATTAAACTGGAGGTCCTGGAACAATCCCTCGATGACCGGACGCTAGATGGACGCTTCCTCACTCGCGTGACACAGGTCACCGAGCCTATAACAATCGTCTTATCTGGGAATCACCGCGAGGTTCGTCGTTTCCCCGTCCTGTCCACTCCCTCATCGCTGTTGGTCCTGGGTTATCCGTGGTTACAGATGCACAATCCTGTTTTTGACTGGGTCCGGAGAAAAGTATCAGGCTGGAGCCCCACTTGCCATGCCCAATGTCTGGAGTCAGCCCTGTCAACCAGAGGGAGGGCCAACTCTACTTCCAGTCCCGCCTCGGACGTCCCGAATCTCTCAGCTGTTCCGGTGGAGTACCACGACCTCCAGGAGGTGTTTAGTAAAAGTAGGGCACTCTCATTGCCTCCACACCGGCCTTATGACTGTGCTATTGATCTCCTGCCGGGTGCCCCCTTACCGTCTAGTCACCTATATAATTTGTCCAAACCCGAACGCGAGACTATGGAAGAATATATCCAGAATTCACTGGCCGCTGGTATCATCCGCCCGTCCTCCTCCCCAGTTGGTGCAGGATTCTTTTTTGTAGCTAAAAAGAACAAGATGTCCTTGCATAGACTATAGGGGGCTTAACAACATCACAGTTAAGAACAAATACCCACTTACTCTCTTGGATTCCACCTTCACGCCCCTCCATGGAGCTACCATTTTCTCCAAGCTCGACTTACGGAATGCGTATCACCTGGTGCGAATAAGGGAGGGGGATGAATGGAAGACTGCTTTTAAGACCCCCCTCGGCCACTTCAAATATTTGGTGATGCCCTTCGGCCTTACCAACGCCCCTGCTGTATTTCAGGCCCTTATAAATGACGTGCTGCGGGATTTTCTTAATCAGTTTGTGTTCGTGCACCTTGACATTAAAATTTTTTCCAAATCTCCACAGGAACACCGTCATCACGTCCGTCAGGTCCTCCAACGTCTACTAGAGAACGAACTATACATTAAAGCAGAGAAGTGTGAATTTCATGCCGAGGAGGTTAGTTTTCTTGGGTTCATCGTGGGGCGGGGCCAGGTGAAAGCTGACCCCGAGAAAATCCAAGGCGTCACCAATTGGCCTGTTCCCGCCAACCGTAAGCAGCTCCAACGATTCATCGGCTTTGCAAATTTTTATAGACGGTTCATCCGCGACTTCAATTCAATTCATTTTATTTTTGTAACGCCCAAAATCACAACAACAGTTGTCTCGAAGGGCGTTCATGTTTTGGTTGACGGGGGAAACCGGAATACCCGGAGGAAACCCATCCAGACACGAGGAGAAACATGAAAAACTCCACACAGAAAGGCCTGGGCGACCCGGGGATCCAACCAAACCACTTCAGTCGAGTCATCTCGCCCCTCACCAAATTGACCTCTCCCGCATTACCGTTCGCCTGGTCTCCCGAAGCACAGTCCACGTTTGATAAACTCAAGCACCTGTTCACCTCCGCTCCTATCCTTCACCAGCCCGACCCATTGCGTCAGTTTGTTGTCGAGGTGGACGCGTCGGACACTGGGGTGGGAGCGGTTCTTTTGCAAAGGTTTGACCTTCACAATCGCCTCTTTCCCTGCGCCTTTTTCTCCCGTCGCCTGAGGCGAATTATGATGTGGGAGATCGGGAACTCCTCGCAGTTAAACTGGCCCTGGAGGAGTGGCGCCATTGGCTCAAGGGGGCGGAGTTGCCATTTTTTGTTTGGACGGATCATAAGAACCTTGCATACATTCAGTCCGCATTCAGTCAAAAACAGACTTAGAGAGACTTATCCTGGATTTGTCTCTAGTAGGTTAGACGACTGTAACGTCCTGCTCACTGGCCTCTCCAAACGAGCCTTAAGACACTGCAGTACATCCAGAACGCTGCTGCTCGGGTCCTGACTAGAACCAGGAAGTACTTCACACGTGTCCTGTGCTCAGGTCTCTGCACTGGCTCCTGTGGCTCAGAGAATAGACTTTAAAGCAGCTCTGCTTGTGAACAAGTCTCTTCATGGACCAGCACCAAAGAACATTTCCAACATGCTGCTGTGGTCCTGGTTTAGCCCAGGTTTAGTCCTGGTTTGGTCCTGGTTTTGTCCTGTTTTGGTCACGGTTTAGTCCTGGTTTAGTCCTGGTGTAGTACTGGTTTAGTCCTGGTTTTATGCTAAATTGACTTGTTTGACCTCATAAACATATTTTATTGTTTCTTTATTAAAACACACATGGACTTGAATTAGTTTCATGCCCTCTTGTTTCATGAATCTATGTATCTAAACTCGTCTCCTCAAACATGCTGACTTCACATTTGTTCAATTATGTTCCGTCACAGATAAAACTCTAGATTGTGTTAGTTTTAGGTTTTAGGCTAACACCTGCCTCATAACCCAGGACCTAAACAGGACTTTAGGACCTCTTGGTCTTCTTCATACATTCGTCTTGCAGTTGTTAATAATGATTCTTCTCGTTTCATTTGAATTGCTCATTTCTCAAATGAATCGGGTGTATTTTTAGTCTCTCTATCTGCTGCTGTTGGATTCATTTACACGTCTTTAATTTGAGATTTGATTTTCAGTCACCAGAGAACTCATTACCACCTCTGCAGTCACACAGACCTAGAAACAGCTAGATGAAAACATATGGAGGGATATGGGCTCAAAATTGAACAGGAAAAGACTTAATGTGGGGATATTATATATATATATATATATATATATATATATATATATATATATATATATATATATATATATATATACAGTTCAGTTGTACAACACTCATGTCATAGATAATACACCCTATAACTTTTTTGCTATTTTTGCTTCTTTTTTTAATGTTTTATTACATTTATATTTTTGCTCTTTGATTTTATATTGTGATTTGTGAACTACTGTGTCCAAATCATTTACCTTCTGGATCAAAATAGTCTATGTCTTAAGTCTTAAGACTTATGTCTTATGTCTAAGGTCAAAAGTCTGAAGTCTAAAGTGTAAGTCTGAAGTCTGCAGAGGTTAAGAGTCTTGAGAGTTCTAAAGAGGAAGAGAGGGGAGGTTGGAGCACACATATTCAGCCCACAGTGCATCAAACTGGGCTACACCTGCTGGACTCCTGCAGCCTAATGTGGAGGTTGGCCTCTGAAGAAAGAAGAGAAAAAATGTATTTAGAGCAAAAATTTCATTAAAAAACCTGTACCTAAACTCCCTCATGTCTGTGAATGCCCCATGCCTCAGGACAGATGTGGACACAGCTCTGGAGGTCAAAATGTCCACTGTGTACAGCTTTACTGTGATGGCAAAACTCTGGTCTGGTCTGTGACAGTTGTGAAAAGCTCTTATAAACTCAGCGTTGTGAATAATTAGGATGCTCTGAATGCACAACATGGCATTGAACACTGGAATTGAACCCACAGCCTCCTGCTCTGTACCAGACAGTCTTGTCCCTTTGCGATATCAGGAATTTCTGCCGTTTTGTATCATAAACCTTTTCTTTTTCCTCCCTTTAAACCAAGAATTCTCAAATTCCCTTCGGACCTGGTTCCTCTGTCTTTGAACGTCACTTCGGATGTGCTACAGCAAAGGGAGAGCGGTACCTCGGATCGCAGTACTTATGAATACTTCATGTACTGAGCGGCGGAGACAAATGAGCATGGATACAGCGAGCCAGAGGCTTCATTCCTTATGGTTCTCACACAGGAGCAGTAGCTTTGAGAGAATTACCTGACAGAACTGATCAGAGACGAGAGACATACAGGAACAGGGAAATGAGGACATGTAGTAATGGCAGGAGTAGTAATAGTGGCAGTAGTAGTAGCAGTAGCTGTACTTTTGGCAGTAGCAGTAGTCAACTTTCAGAGACCAGAGAGGAGGGGGTTTCTTCAAAAATCAGACACGCAGATTTTCAATCCCAAATCAATCCCAGATACTAATCAATATGAATATTTATGATAGAAATGTCTTAAAGAAGCTGTATGCGAGATTAACCTCTATAAACCTGACCTCTCTATGCCCCACAGAAGACGTAAAAATGTTCAAACTAAACACACGTTTTACTGAGAACTACTGTAACACTGATTTATTCTTAATCACAAAAACATTGGACATGATGTCCCATGAATTTATGTTTTCATTTGTGTTTTGTTTCAAGATGATTATCCAATCCAGCAAAAGCAGAATAAGCCTCACATGACTCTCTTATTTGGGTTGCCAGGTTCAATGCTGAAATCCAGTTGGTTTAAACATAAAATGCCTCTCTCTGATCTGATTGGTCACTACCTAAACTCCAGCACCTGCAGCCATCAGGACTCAGTGCTAGTGCAGCCTCTGCAGCTCAGTGAGTGAACTATGGAGGGTCACATGAGGCTTTAGTCTTATCTGTCACTTTTTATAAAACTCACTGTGGTCAGACAACAAATGCTTTTCCCCCATGGAGATAAGTGTAATGCCATACTGTGGAACATTGTGACCAAAACAAGAACATGTATGTGAAGACAAGAAGGGGGAGAGTATCAAACTCAGGTTTTAAGCATTGAAAACCTCCCACACCATTTTAAAAACACTCACCTCCCTGACCTCCTGCAGACCTCCTGTGTAGTATGAGACAGGCCTCAATCATCTGGGAATAATCTAACTGGAGACACAGAGAGGACATCTGATGCACAGGGAGGGCATCTGACACACAGGGAGGGCACCTGACCTTGTGTAATCTCCTGGAGTAAAGTGAGCTGATGTTAAACTGATGATACAGACATAAAGTGAAAGTGACTGTAAGGTTTGTGGATCACTTGTTTTAATGAAGCTTTGACATTAAGAGTCATAAAGTTTATCTGTTCTGCCCGAAGGGGGCGCTATTTTAAAAGAGCAGACACAATTTAACAAGCTCCCCTCTGATATTGCTGCTGTGTTCTGGAGTGTGACCTAGTTTGGAGAGACATTTGAGAAAGCACGTTCTGATAAATATATATTTTGTTAACAAATGCAGTTAGGATGGGATCAAGTTCTAAATTTTGATGATGCCATAATCTCAGATGGAGATCAGTGGTCTGCATAACTGTATATAACTGTATATAACTGTATATAACTGTACATAACTGTACATAACTGTACATAACTGTATATAACTGTACATAACTGTACATAACTGTATTTAACTGTACATAACTGTACATAACTGTATATAACTGTACATAACTGTATATAACTGTACATAACTGTATATAACTGTATATAACTGTATATAACTGTATATAACTGTATATAACTGTACATAACTGTACATAACTGTACATAACTGTATATAACTGTACATAACTGTACATAACTGTATTTAACTGTACATAACTGTACATAACTGTATATAACTGTACATAACTGTATATAACTGTACATAACTGTATATAACTGTATATAACTGTACATAACTGTACATAACTGTACATAACTGTACATAACTATATATAACTGTACATAACTGTACATAACTGTATATAACTGTACATAACTGTACATAACTGTACATAACTGTATATAACTGTACATAACTGTACATAACTGTATATAACTGTACATAACTGTATATAACTGTACATAACTGTACATAACTGTACATAACTGTATATAACTGTACATAACTGTATATAACTGTATATAACTGTACATAACTGTATATAACTCTATATAACGCTATATAACTCTATATAACTCTATGTAACTCTATGTACAGTAACTCTATGTAACTCTATATAATTATGTATAATTATATAACTTTATACAACTCAATGTAACTCTATGTAAATGTATGTAACTCTATATACTGTAACTCTATGCAACTCTATGTAACTCTATATACAGTAACTCTATGTAACTCTATATACAGTAACTCTATGTAACTCTATATACAGTAACTCTATGTAACTCTATATAATTATGTATAACTCTATATAACTCTATACAACTCTATGTAACTCTGTATAACTCAATATAATTATATAAAACTCTGTATCACTCTATACAACTGTCTGCAACTCTAGTTAATTTAACATAGCTATATGTAATTTGTATTTGTATTTGTAATTGTATGTATTTCTACATAACTCTATATAACTCAGTATAACTCTGTATAACTCTTTACAACTCTATATGAATTTGTATAGCTATATACTTCTATATGACTCTATATACAGTTGAATGCAGAAGTTTACATACACTATATAAAAAAGATATATGCACTTTTATTTCTCCTTGTCTGACATGAAATCAGACTCAAGTTTTCCTGTTTTAGGTTCATTAGAATTAATACAGCTATTTGTTAATGCCAAAATAATTTGAGCCTTCCCGGTAAGGTCTATTCCAGGGTGCTGGAGAGGAGAATCCGACCGATAGTCGAACCTCGGATTCAGGAGGAGCAGTGTGGTTTTCGTCCTGGTCGTGGAACACTGGACCAGCTCTATACTCTCCATCGGGTCCTCGAGGGCTCATGGGAGTATGCCCAACCAGTCCACATGTGTTTTGTGGATCTGGAGAAGGCATTCGACCGTGTCCCTCGTGGTGTCCTTTGGGGGGTGCTCTGGGAGTATGGGGTCCGGGGCTCTTTGCTAAGGGCTGTCCGGTCCCTGTATGACCGGAGCAGGAGCTGTGTTCGCATTGCCGGCAGTAAGTCAGACCTGTTCCCAGTGCATGTTGGACTCCGCCAGGGCTGCCCTTTGTCACCGGTTCTGTTCATTATATTTATGGACAGAATTTCTAGGCGCAGTCAGGGGCCGGAGGGGGCCTGGTTTGGGAACCACAGGATTTCATCTCTGCTGTTTGCAGATGATGTTGTCCTGATGGCTTCTTCGAGCCAGGACCTGCAGCAGGCACTGGGGCGGTTTGCAGCCGAGTGTGAAGCGGCTGGGATGAGAATCAGCTCCTCCAAATCCGAGGCCATGGTTCTCGACCGGAAAAAGGTGGTTTGCTCTCTCCGGGTGGGTGGTGAGTCTCTGCCCCAAGTGGAGGAGTTCAAGTATCTCGGGGTCTTGTTCACGAGTGAGGGAAGGATGGAGCGTGAGATTGACAGGCGGATCGGTGCAGCGTCTGCAGTGATGCGGTCGCTGTATCGGTCCGTTGTGGTAAAGAAGGAGCTGAGCCGGAAGGCGAAGCTCTCGATTTACCGGTCAATCTACGTTCCTACCCTCACCTATGGTCATGAGCTTTGGGTAATGACCGAAAGGACAAGATCGCGGATACAAGCGGCTGAAATGGGCTTCCTCCGCAGAGTGGCCGGGCGCACCCTTAGGGATAGGGTGAGGAGCTCAGTCACACGGGAGGAGCTCGGAGTAGAGCCGCTGCTCCTACACGTTGAGAGGAACCAGCTGAGGTGGCTCGGGCATCTGCTCAGGATGCCTCCTGGACGCCTCCCTAGGGAGGTGTTCTGGGCATGTCCCACCGGGAGGAGGCCCCGGGGAAGACCCAGGACACGCTGGAGGGACTATGTCTCTCGGCTGGCCTGGGAACGCCTTGGGGTCCCACCGGAGGAGCTGGAGGACGTGTCCGGGGTGAGGGAAGTCTGGGAGTCCCTGCTTAGACTGCTGCCCCCGCGACCCGGCCCCGGATAAGCGGAAGAAAATGGATGGATGGATGGATAGATAAGTTTCATGACTTTTTTCAGAGTCAGAAGTTTACGTACATTTCATTAGTATTTGTTCCATTGCCTGTGTGACTTGGGTCAAATGTTTTGGATTCCTTTCCACAAGCCTCTCACAGTTGACAGAACTGGTGTAACTGAGCCAAGTTTGTGGCCGTTTTGCTCGCACAGGCCTTTTCAGGTCTGTTCATACATTTTCAATAGGCTTGAGATCAGGGCTTTGTGATGGCCACTCCAAAACGTTGACTTTGTTATCCTTAAGCCTCTTTGTCACCAGTTTGGCCTTATGCTTCAGGTCATTGTCCATTTGAAGACCCATTTGTGCCCAAGCTTTAACTTCCTGGCTGATGTCTTGAGATGTTGCACATAATGTTCTTTTCTCGTGATGCCATCTATTTTGTGAAGTGCACCAGTCCCTCATGCAGCAAAACAACCTCACAACATGATGCTGCCACCCCTGTATTTCACAGTTGGGATGGTGTTCTTAGACTTGCAAGTTTATTTAAATTATGGTCAAACAGTTCAGTTTTAGTTTGGTCAGACCACAGGACATGTCTCCAAAAATGAAGCTCTTTGTCCCTGTGGATTTGCAAACTGTAATGTGTCTTTTTAATGTTTCTTTTGGAGTAATGTCTTCTTCCTGCAGAGTGTCCTTTCAGTCCATGTCAGTACAGTCCTGTGGATAATGACGCACTCTTACGAGCTTCAGTAGCATCTTCACAAAGTCTTTTGGTTTTGTTCTTTCGTTGATCTGCACATTTGAGACCAAAGCACGTTCATCTCTGGGACACAGAACCAGTCTCCTTCCTGAGCGGTGTGATGGCTGGACATTCTCATGGTCTTTATACTTGTGTATAATTGTTTGAACAGATGAAAGTGGCACCTTCAGGCATCTGGAAACTGCACCAAGGATGAACCAGAGCTGTGCAAGTCCACAGTTCTCTTCCTGATTTCTTGGCTGATTTTCCCAAGACGTTACACAAAGAAGTAGTGTGTTTCAGAGGTGCTTCAAATACACCCACAGGTGTGTCTCTTACTAACTATAATGTTGTCAATAAACCAATCAGAGGCAGGAGAAGAATGACATCATCATCATCATCATCTGGCCTTTCCCAAGTTGTTTAAAGTCATAGTAATCTTACTGTATGTAAACTTCTGACTTTGAAGAAGTCATAAAAAATTGGAAAACAACAGAAATAGTGTAGTCTGATTTTATGTCAGACAATGAGAAAAAAAGGTGTGTGTGTCTTGTTATTTATTGTATGTAAACTTCTGGTTCCAGCTGTAACTCTGTATAACTCTATGGAAAAGCTAGTTTTTAAATTAATCTCGAAACTTGTGCTCCACAAATGCTGAACCTTCTGAACCAGGTCTAAACCAGGACTAAATCAGGACTAGACCTGGACTAAACCTGGACTAAAACAGGACTAAACCAGGTCTAAATCAGGCCTAAACCAGGAGTAAACCAGGACTAAACCAGGTCTAATCCATGTTTGTTTGATGTGGATAGGCCCAGTATATACAGATATTAACCATAAACTCTGTCCATACATCTATAATTTGACACCTACACAGTGACCTGCCCCAGAGACCTATGTCCTGTCTCCAGCTCTGTCCTGTCTCCAGCTCTGTCCTGTCTCCAGCTCTGACTTGTCTTCAGTTCTGTCCTCTCTCAGGTTAAACTCCAGTCATCTTTTTAAACATTTTTAAAAAGATGACTGGAGTTTTCTGAACAGGATCGCCTCTACACAGAGCTTAACGTTATGGTAATATTTTTCTTTCAATTCTACGCATCTTTATCAACCAACTCCTTGACAAACAGCATCTTTTCTTTGCGTCTTACTCAAATCCTAAGTCCTGTTTTTTCCTGATAGATATGTCCACTCCTCTATCTGTCCCTGGACTCTATCTGCACAGACCAGACCCGAGTCCGAGCATAGTCCTGTTTTAGAACTGGGTCTTAGGATTCCGCAGAGGCCTGTGTCTGTCCCGTAGGATTACACAGAGAGATAGGAGGTGCTTGGTATGCTAGGCTAACCTATGCAAATGCATCTAATGTTTAATTCATGTTTGGAGTGATCCGAGACGAACAGGTTTGGAGCAGAACGAGAGACAAGGACGAGACAATGGCCCCGGCTGTTTACAGAATATCAACAAGAGGTCACACAGCAGATACACCTTTGTGAGGGAATTAGACCTGCTTCAGTCCTGGTTTAGACCTGCTTTAGACCTGCTTTAGACCTGCTTTAGTCCTAATTTAGTCCTGATTCAGTACTGGTTTAATCCTGTTTTAGACCTGGTTTAAACCTGATTTAGTCCTGGTGTAGACCTGGTTTAGTCCTGGTTTAGTCCTGGTTTAGTTCTGGTTTAGTCCTGGTTTAGACCTACTTTAGACCTAATTTAGTCCTAGTTCAGTCCTGGTTTAATCCTGGTTTAGTCCTGGTGTAGACCTGGTTTAGTCCTGGTTTAGTCCTGGTTTAGACCTGGTTTAGTCCTGGTTTAGTCCTGGTTTAGTCCTGGTTTAGACCTGGTTTAGTCCTGGTTTAGTCCTGGTTTAGTCTTGGTTTAGACCTGGTTTAGACTTGGTTTAGTTCGGGTGTAGACCTGATTTAGTCCTGGTATATCCCTGGTTTACACCGAGTTTAGATGTGGTTTCGTTTCAGTGTAGCCCTGGTTTAGACCTGGTTTGGTCTTGCTTTAATATTTCAGGCTTTGTAACTACTTAAAGTCATAGTGTGTAACTTTTTAGCTAAATTAAACTGAAATAAAAACATTTCTGCATTGCAAACATGCAACGATCTTGCAGAAGAACTGTACCAGGAATAATTCAGGACTAAACCAGGGCTAAACCAGGACTGAACCAGGGCTAAACCAGGACTAAACCAGGACTAAACCAGGTGTAAGGATATAAGTAAGTCAGAACTAAACCACAACAAAACCAGAACTAAACAAGATCTAAATCAGGACTAAATTTAGACTAATTCAAGGACTAACCCCAACAATTCAGAACTAAACCAAGACTTTACCAGGACTGCAACTGCCTTCATTAATCGAACATGGATCAGTTTCATCTGTGAGGATTCAGACACACAATTGAACTGAGTCTCTTTAAAAGTTCCAGTATGTGAGGATGGCTTCACTCCTCCTCACATAGGGACAGAGATGTGGCGTTCAGAGGCTCCTCCTCACATCGGGTTAGTACAGAGATGTCGAGATGGGTTGATAAAAGTCATGTGTCTCATACATGCAGTTATTAATGTGGCCATTTTATCATTTCTGTCAAGATGTGAGTACAGGAAGGAATATATGAACCTGGACTAAAGCAGAACTAAACCAGGACTGAATAAAGACTAAACAAGGACTAAGCCAGAACTAAACCAGGACTTAATCAGGACTTAATCAGGATTTAATCAGGACTTAATCAGGACTTAATCAGGAAGTAATCCATTGCCTCTTTTAATTGACCATGGGTCAAACATTTTATTGAGATTAAAAGTATTTAGTAATAAAAAAATAAAAAAAATTCTGTTGTAGTAAAATGCCGCCCAGGGTGAACCTGCTCTCCAAACACAGCACCACTCAAAGGTTATGTTTATGAGGGATTAGCAGCTAGTTTTGTGTTTAGCCCAAAGCTAATTAAATCAAAACGCAATGAGCCGCGTCGCTAACAAAGAGACGCATTAATCATGGCACAGTGAACAAGAGGCAAGAGGGAAACTGGACGCCATTTTGGATCAAATATCCATATATGTAAATATATTAGAGGACTATGATAAGTGAACTAAAGACTAAACCAGGACTAAACCAGGACTAAACCAGGACTAAACCAGGCTCTAACCAGGTCTACACCAGGACTAAACCAGGACTAAATCAGGACTAAACCAGGACTAAACCAGGATCTAAACCAGGTCTAAACCAAAACTAAACCAGGACTAAACCAAAACTAAACCAGGACTAAACCAGGTCTAAACCAGGACTAAACCAGGACTAAACAAAAACTAAACCAGGACTAAACCAAGACTAAACCAGTATCTAACCAGGTCTAGACCATTATTGTCCTGTCAGTGTTGTAGTATAATTTAAGTATTATTACTAGTACTATTATTCATTACTATTACTGCATCCTACTCTGCCTCACGAATACAACTATTACTCTACAACAGCTACTATTGCTACTAGTAGTACATGTACTTGTAGTTCTACAACTGATACTGCTACCCGAATACAACTACTACTACTACTACTACTACTACTACTACTACTACTACTATTACTACTACCCCATGCCTGCTGTCTTCTGTAACATGTGTATTATTGATGAGTTCAGTATCTTCCATTAGGCCCTACATGTTTTGAGCATTAGAGCCACTCTCATTCAAATGTGATGTTTGGCAATGTCCATGCACGACCAGACATTAAAAATACATCTGCTGTAGCTCATTCTCATTCTAATGATTAAACATGAACAGAACGAGGACTGCGCAGCCGAAGATACACCCAATCTATGGTGACAAATTGGGCCTGAAGAGGACTCCACGGCTGAGGGTGAGGCCATTCTAAAGGGAAGAACTGGGCCTGAAGAGGGGCATGAAATACTGGACACATCTGAGACAGTTTGAATCCAAAAAGTGCAAACGTGAATTATGAAATAGTCAAAACATTATATATATATATATATATATATATATATATATATATATATATATATATATATATATATATATATATATATATATATATATATATATATATATATATATCCATCCATCCATCCATTTTCTTCCGCTTATCCGGGGCCGGGTCGCGGGGGCAGCAGTCTAAGCAGGGACTCCCAGACTTCCCTCACCCCGGACACGTCCTCCAGCTCCTCCGGTGGGACCCCAAGGCGTTCCCAGGCCAGCCGAGAGACGTAGTCCCTCCAGCGTGTCCTGGGTCTTCCCCGGGGCCTCCTCCCGGTGGGACATGCCCAGAACACCTCCCTAGGGAGGCGTCCAGGAGGCATCCTGAGCAGATGCCCGAGCCACCTCAGCTGGTTCCTCTCAACGTGTAGGAGCAGCGGCTCTACTCCGAGCTCCTCCCGTGTGACCGAGCTCCTCACCCTATCCCTAAGGGTGCGCCCGGCCACTCTGCGGAGGAAACCCATTTCAGCCGCTTGTATCCGCGATCTTGTCCTTTCGGTCATTACCCAAAGCTCATGACCATAGGTGAGGGTAGGAACGTAGATTGACCGGTAAATCGAGAGCTTCGCCTTCCGGCTCAGCTCCTTCTTTACCACAACGGACCGATACAGCGACCGCATCACTGCAGACGCTGCACCGATCCGCCTGTCAACCTCACGCTCCATCCTTCCCTCACTCGTGAACAAGACCCCGAGATACTTGAACTCCTCCACTTGGGGCAGAGACTCACCACCCACCCGGAGAGGGCAAACCACCTTTTTCCGGTCGAGAACCATGGCCTCGGATTTGGAGGAGCTGATTCTCATCCCAGCCGCTTCACACTCGGCTGCAAACCGCCCCAGTGCCTGCTGCAGGTCCTGGCTCGAAGAAGCCATCAGGACAACATCATCTGCAAACAGCAGAGATGAAATCCTGTGGTTCCCAAACCAGGCCCCCTCCGGCCCCTGGCTGCGCCTAGAAATTCTGTCCATAAATATAATGAACAGAACCGGTGACAAAGGGCAGCCCTGGCGGAGTCCAACATGCACTGGGAACAGGTCTGACTTACTGCCGGCAATGCGAACACAGCTCCTGCTCCGGTCATACAGGGACCGGACAGCCCTTAGCAAAGAGCCCCGGACCCCATACTCCCAGAGCCCCCCCCCCAAAGGACACCACGAGGGACACGGTCGAATGCCTTCTCCAGATCCACAAAACACATGTGGACTGGTTGGGCATACATATGTATATATTGGGCATACATATATATATATATATATATATATATATATATATATATAATATATATATATATATATATATATATATATATATATATATATATATATATATATATATATATATAACAAATTTATTTCATTAGAAACAGGGCTAAAGCAGGACTAAACTAGGACTAAACCAGGTCTTTCCTACTGCACCACAACATCTGAAGATGAACATTTGACCTGCCGCCCATCTCCGTCTGACACACAGGGATACAGGAGGATGGG